>NC_092376.1:21059174-21360341 GCF_030028105.1 Mobula birostris | reverse complement strand
AGATACCGGTCGACCCCTGAGCTCCTCCCACAGATTGTGCGTCGCTCAAGACTCCAGTAATCTCCTGTGCTACTTCTCTTCCGAATCACAATCCGGTTTAACATCACTGACGTGTCATGAAATTTGTTGTTTTAAAGCAGCAGTACAGTGCAATACATAAAAAAACTAAATTACAATAAGAAATAAACAAAAATTAAATTAAATAGGTAGTTCAAAAAGAGCAAAAATAATGAGGTGGTGCTTATAGGTTGGTCCATTCAGGAATCTGATAGTGGAGAGAAAGAAGCTATTCCTAAAATGTTGAGTGTGTGGCTTCATTTAAGTCATTCCCAATGGTAGAAATGAAAAGTGGACACGTCCTGGGTGTTGGGATTCTTAATGGTGATATGTTATTACAAACAAATACTTAACAAGCCACATAAAGCTCCAGCTCATTATTCATGGGGTCATGAGGAAGAACAGAGGTGAGAGGGGTGATTAGAAGAATTTTTAAAAAGGAACATGCAAGACATTTTACATTCTGCTGAAGTGTCCAAGCTTTCCATCGTCTCCTTCTCCCCAGGAAAATACCTTTCCATCAACGGTTAAAGCCATTGCGTGACGCCCACCTGCAAAGCAAGGTTACATGAGATAAACCTAAAGAAAATTTATTGCACAATGCTTGAATAAAGAAATTTGGGACAGGTACCTGAATGCACAGCAACTTTCTTCACAACATAATTGCTAAGGGCTGATATCTGTCGAGGAATGGGTATCGTTCCACTGGATATTCCAAGCCCAAGTCTTCCATTAGTGGCCTCTCCACAGGCATAGACCTTACCCTCAGCAGTAACTACAAAACAAAAGTTGAGAAGTGAACAAAAATTGCACCCCTTTGGTCAAAGCATAAAATTAAAAGCTTACAAAGATTTTCCAGGGGAACAATCAGAGGATGAGAAGAAGCACATTTTAATATTGCAAACCATTTGCAATTACAAATATGTTATGTAAATTACTGTAAAGGCATCAAGTTTCAGTATCAACCAAAAGATAAGGAGTTAGGGCAAAAATGAAGGGAAATGCACTCTTTAAACATTGTGCTCTTCATGAATGCATATAGTTCATCATAATACCAAACCACATAGACCAAGAACCATGTTTGATTGATAGTACGTTGCAAGTTAACTGAACAGATAGAAACAGAAATGATGTTACATCAACCTATCAGTCCTGTGCCAGCTAGTTCCCACTTCCCTGTCCTCTGATGTTAAATCTGTAATTTTCTTCTTTCTGCATTTATGTTCCATTGCCCTAAAGGTAGCACTTCCAGTTTCTAATCACTTGAGGGATTAAAAAATAGTATTTTCTCTAGTCATTTTCGGATCTTTGGCCCACTTACCTTGGGGCATATATAGTGTCTAGGGAGGAGTAGCACCTCTGGTGAAGGGGCTTATGTCCAATCAAGACCAGCTCACGCACCTTTGAACCCCACTAGACTTTCAGTTCTCAGCTAAGGCAAATCCAGGTGAGGGTAACCAGTGGCTTCACACCCCAGTGAGATAGAGACATGCCTCTGTTAGCATACGAAGTCAGCTCTGGTGGACTGGGCGGATGAGATCTGCAGTGAGATCCCAAGGTCAGGAAGGAGGTAATGCAACACTCCGTGGCAAGCAAAGCCATTACAAGGCACAGAAGACATCAAATGATCTTGTCTGGTGTCTCGTGGCTGGGTCTGTATGCACCTGCACCACCCCCTGCCCTTCACACTCCTTCGCCACCTGTTTCACACCCTTCCCACAGTGCTCCACCCTCACCATTCCCAACATACTTCACTCCCGCCAAATTTACAAACTCACTCGCTGCTCCACATTGACAAATACTGTGCCAACGCCTTAGGCACTCTAGACACTATATATATATAGCAAAGACTTTTGCACACTACTGTATGTTAGAAAATGGATAAGGAGTCAGCATTCCTGTTATTCATTATAATCATTTGTGAAAAGTGTGCATCCAGTAGTAGCAGTGATTTGCATTGTAATATTTCTCCTTTCTGCAAGCTCAAGCAGCCAGATTAAGTGAACTATCAAAGTTTGATACAAAAGAAACAACCAGCGACAGGATATACTGCCAAGCAATGCACAAGAATAATTTAAGTTCAACGACAGTACTATGTATTTAGATACACGTGCAGGCTTCTGAACACGATGGTATTTATTTTTTTATACTTAGAGATGCAGGTCAGTAACAAGTCCTTCCGGCCCAACGCGCCTCCAACTTCACTGATGTAACTAATTAACCCCATACATCTTTGGAATGTGGGAGGAAAGCGGAGCACCCAGAGGAAAGCCACACAGTCACCAGGAAGAATGTACCAGCTCCTTACAGTATGTGGAATTGAACCTGGGTCATTGGTGCTGCAATAGCATTATACTACTGCACAGAGTATTGTCATCTTCAGAAGTTTTCGGATGACTCTGCCATAGTTGGATGCATCAGCAAGGGAGATGAGGTTGAGTACAGGGCTATGGTAGGAAACTTTATCACATGGTGTGAGCAGAATTACCTGCAGCTTAATGTGAAAAACACTAAGGAGCTGGTGGTAGACCTGAGGAGAGCTAGGGTACCGGTGACCCCTGTTTCCATCCAGGGGCTCAGTGTGGACATGGTGGAGGATTACAAATACCTGGGGATACAAATTGACAATAAACTGGACTGGTCAAAGAACACTGAGGCTGTCTACAAGAAGGTTCAGAGCCACCTCTATTTCCTGAGGAGACTGAGGTCCTTTAACATCTGCCGGACGATGCTGAGGATGTTCTACAAGTCTGTGGTGGCCAGTGCGATCATGTTTGCTGTTGTGTGCTGGGGCAGCAGGCTGAGGGTAGCAGACACCAACAGAATCAACAAACTCATTCGTAAGGCCAGTGATGTTGTGGGGATGGAACTGGACTCTCTCACGGTGGTGTCTGAAAAGAGGATGCTGTCCAAGTTGCATGCCATCTTGGTCAATGTCTCCCATCCACTACATAATGTACTGGGTGGGCACAGGAGTACATTCAGCCAGAGACTCATTCCTCCGAGATGCAGCACAGAGCGTCATAGGAAGTCATTCCTGCCTGTGGCCATCAAACTTTACAACTCCTCCCTTGGAGGGTCAGACACCCTGAGCTGATAGGCTGGTCCTGGACTTATTTCATAATTTACATATTACTATTTAACTATTTATGGTTCTATTACTATTTATTATTTATGGTGCAACTGTAACGAAAACCAATTTCCCCCGGAATCAATAAAGTATTACTATGACTACGACTATACTTACTGCTACGCCACTGTGCCACCAGTGTTCCAATAACTCACTAAACAATTCTAGCATAATAAATATCCTTTAGTTCAAATTCAAGTTTATATATAGAACCAAACAACATTCCTCCAGACCATGGTGCACCCATAATATAACACACACAGAATATAAGATCAAATATTACCACAAATAATACAATATACAATTCAAAATGCATGTGAAGCACACAGCACAGGTAAACAGCTCACTGTCCTGGTGACAAGATCTCAGTGGTGGCAGGATATTCATTAGTCACAAAGCCCCGGGGAAGATCTGTTACCCAGTCTGGTAGTCCTAGTCCTGATGCTCCTGTACCTCCTTCCTGACAGTAGTTGGTCAAAGAGATTTGTGGGATGGGTGGTAGGGTTCCTCAACAGTACTTCTGGCCCTTCGTTTACAACACTCCTAGTGAATGTCACAAATAGGTGGATCTTCTCAGTGGTTTTTACTATCCTCTGTAGGGTCTTGCAGTCCAATGCCTTGCAGCTTCCCTACCACACAATGTTGCAGACAGACAGGATACTCTCGGTGCTACTCAGTGGAGGAATTTAAGGTGGGGGGTTATATGGGAGGCAGGGTTTGAGGGTCAGCACAACATTGTGGGCCAAAGGGCCTGTACTGTGCTGTACTATTCTATGTTCTATGCTCCATAGAAAGTTGTTAGAATGGGGGTGAGGAGGCTTGCATGCCTCATTCCCCTCAGAAAGTGCAGATGCTGTTGTGCCTTCTTGACAAACTACCATTTATTTCTTATCTTGTCCCAAAATACCACTAAATCCATCCTTGTATTATTTTTCCTGTTCTTTCAATCTCTTCTGCCTTGCACCCCATCATATAGCTTTTCCTCCTTTCCATTTCTGGAGACCAAGGAATAATGCAGTGACTGAAAACGGGATGGAGAATTAATGTTAATCAACTGGGAACTGAGATCCATGCATAAAGACTGAATAACTGTTCTGCAAATCAATCTACCTTTGGTCTCCCCAGTGTAAAGGTCTAACAAGCAGTTTTTGGCCATTGACTGTCTATCACAGTAATTCTCTCAGATCAGAGGGCGTCTCCTTGAAAGGAGCCAGATAAAGTTCAAACATACATAAAGCGCAAAATTTACATCTCCTAAGCCATGTCCACCAGAAGTGCAGGCAAGAATGAGGCTACATCAAGAAAGCTGCTACAGAACAATTCCAACAGGCAGAAACACTATAGATGCTGAAAGTCAAAAAAAGAACAAAACTGCAGAAGGACACAGCAGAACAGGTAGCATCCACAAAGAAAAACACAGACTAATGACCATTCATCAGTTCGGTGTTTCTCTTTCTCTCCCAGCTGTCCAATGTGCTGAGCGCTTCTGCAATTTTCTGTTCCTGTATTGAGGATTCTGCAGTGAAAGTATGCCGCAGCAAAACAACAATCATAAACTGGAACCTTCATGACATAAATAATGCTTGCCATATTTCAAGAAAAAATATATTTTCTAATTCAAATCAAAAAGGTTACCTATAACTTGATTCAAGCTATAAAATCAAATTGGCCGAGTAAGAAATTTGATTGCATTGTTTCCAAGTGATTATCAAAATATTCGTATAAAATGTCATTTGCTGAAATCTGGCACAAATAATTATGCAAATAAATTATACAGACTTCCAAAAGTATAGCTCAATTATGCAAACAAAATGCCAATGCTGAAGTCTAACTCATCAATAAAAATAACACTAAATAATAACTGTTCTGATTGAGAACTGACTAATTTAAAAATATTACACAGGTTCTTGTGTCTTAAGTTTAACAGACAAAATAAAATTACAAGGCCATAGTACTCACATTAAGAGTGTGGATAAAGGGATTTTAAATAATATCTGCACAGAATGAATAGTCATCAAATATAATGAAATAGGCTAAAATTCCATTATTAAAATAACTAATTTTAAAGGAATTGGAAAAAGCAATGAATTAAACTTTTTTTCCTCTACAACATGTTTATAACCCAGTACAAAATGCAGAAAGGATTAATTCCCAAGTGAAATGCAAAGGTCAAATTTCAACAGTGTTTCTAATGGAAACAGTGCTCCAGTGACTCTCATCTGGCACCAATTTACAGACTCACCTGGAAATCCCAACAGGCAGGCAAAATTGGCCAATACAAAACAACATATAGGCACTATGCAAATTGTTTTAGACCACAAGACCAGAAGACATAGAAGCAGAATTAGGCCATTTGGCCCATCAACTCTGCTCTGTCATATCATCATGGCTGATCAATATTCCTCTCAGCTCCAATCTCCTGCCTTATCTCTGTATCCCTTCATGACCTGCCTTAAATATACATAAAGACTTGGTCTCCACAGCTGTCTGCGGCAAAGAATTCCACAGATTCACCACTCTCTGGCTAAAGAAATTCTTCATCTCCATTCTAAAAGGACAGCCCTTTAATCTGAGGCTGTGCCCTCTGGTCTTACTCTCCCACTATAGGAAACATCCTCTCTACATCCACTCTATCAAGGCACCTCAGCTTTCCATAGGTTTCAATCAGGTCACTCCTAAATTCTAGTGAATACAGGCCCAGGACCATCAAATACTCTTCATATGACAAGCCATTCGATCCTGCAAACACTTTTGTGAACCTCCTTTGAACCCTCTCCAGTTTCAACACATCATTGCTAAGATATGGGGACAAACAAAAATTACTCTAAGTGAGGCCTCACTAGTGCTTTATAAAGTCTCAACATTACATCCTTGCTTTTATATTCTATTTCTTTTGAAATTAATGCAAACATCACATTTGCCTTCTTCACCACAGACTCAACCTGCAAATTATCTTTCAAGGAATCCTGCACAAGCACTTCCAATTCCCTTCGCACCCCAGGTTTTTTTGTACTTTCTCTCCATTAAGAAAATAGTCAACCCTTACATTTCTTCTACCAAAGTGTATGATGACACACCTCCCAAAACTGCACTCCATCTGCCACTTTTTTGTCCATCTTTCTCATCCGAGTCCTTCTGTAGCCTCCCAATTTTCTCAAAACTACCTGCTCCCTCACCTATCTTCATATCGTCAGCAATAAAGTCATCAATTCCATCAACCAAATCTTTGACGTATAACGTAAAAAGAATTGGTCCCAACAGAGACCCCTGTTGAACACCAATATTCAGCAGCATCGAGCAAAGGCCTCCTTTATTGTCAATCTTTGCCTCCTGCCAATCACCACTGCATTATCCATTCTAGAATCTTCCCTATAATACTATGAGCTCGTAGCTTGTTAAGCAGCCTCATTTATGCACTTTATCAAAGGCCTTCTGAAAATCCAAGTACACAACATCAACCGATTTTCCTTTGTCTCTCCTGCTTGTTATTTCTTCAAAAAATTCCAACAGATTTGTCAGGCAAGGTTTTCCCTTGAGGAAACCATGCTGACTATGGCCTATTTTATGGTATGCCTCTAAGTACCCTGAGGCCGCTTCCTTAATAGTCCACTCCAACATCTTACCAATCACTCAAGTCAGACTAACTGGTCCATATTTTCTTTCTTCTGCCTCTCACCCTTCTTGAATAGTGGAGTAACATATGCAATTTTCCAGTCTTCAGGAATGATACCGGAATCTAGTGAATCTTGAAAGATTTTACTAATGCCTCCACAATCAGCACCCTCTTTCAGAACCCTGAGCTGTATACCATCTGGTCCAGGTGACTTATCTACCTTCAGATCTTTAAGTTTCCCAAGTCCCCTCTCTGTAGCAACGGTAACCACACACTTCATGACCCCGACACCTGGAACTTACATCAAACTGCTCATGTCTTCCACAGAGAACATTGATGCAAAATACTTAGTCAGTTCGTCTGTTATTTCCTTGGCCCTCATTACTACCCCTTCAGCATCGTTTTCCAGCGGTCCAATATCCACTCTTGCCTCCCTTTTATAGTTTATGTATCTGAAGAAACTTTTGGTATCTTCTTTAATATTACTAGCTAGCTTACTTTCACATTCCATTTTACCTTCTCAGTGACATTTTTAGTTGCCTTCAATTGTTTTTTAAAAGCTTCCCAATCTTCTAACTTCCCACTAATTTTTGCTTTATTATATGCCCTCTCTTTGGCTTTTATGTTGACTTTAACTTCTCTTGCTCGCCATGTTTGTGTCATCTTGTCTTTAGAATACTTCTTCCTCTTTGAGATGTATACATCCTGTGCCTTCTGAATTGCTTCTAGAAATTTCAGCCATTGCTGCTCTGCCATCATCTCTGCCAGTGTTCTTTTCCAATCAATTCTGGCATGCCTCTCTAATTTCCTTTACTCCATTGTAATACTGATACATCTGACTTTAGCTTCTCCTTCTCAAATTTCAGGGTGAATTCAATCACCTGCCTCCAAGGGTTCTTTTACCTTAAGCGCTCTAATCAATTCAGGTTAATTGCACAACACCCAATCCAGAATAACTGATCCCCTAGTGGGTTCAACCATGAGCTGCTCTAAAAAGCCATCTCATGGGCATTCTAGAAATTCCCACTCTTGGAATTCGCACCAACCTGATTTTCCTAATCTACACCATAAAAAAGGTCATAGTCAGCATGGTTTCTTCAAGGGAAAATCTTGCCCAGCAAATCTGTTGGAATTTGTTGAAGAAATAACAAGCAGAATAGACAAAGGACAACCCATTGATGTTTTGTACTTGGATTTTCATAAGTCCTTTAGCAAAGTGCCACACGAGGTTGTGTGCATGATAGCTTACAAACGTGAAATTTTTTTTGATGTATAAATCTATTGGAAGCGTTTCTCCTGTGTCCTACTTTGAATATTGTTGCTGCCATGGAAGAGAGCTATAAAGAGTTAAAGCGAATATAACAATGTATTAACTGTATTAAAATAGTGTAAAATTGAGAAGCAAAGCATGCTGTTTAGTTAACTTGGCAGTGTCTCTGCGTAGCTTGCATATTCTCTCTGTGACCATGTGGGTCCCCCCCACCCCACTTGTACCCCAGTTCCTCTCACATCCCAATTCAGGGATGGTAGGTTAATTGGTCACTGTACACTACCCCAAGTGGATAGGAGAATGGTAAAATCTGGGAGGAGAAAAGCTTACAGGGAAAATTAGTGTGTGAGAAGGATTGCTCTGAGAAACAGTACATCGATTGGCTATGTGATAAGAAAATAGGGGAAGTAGGTAGTTAGACACTTTGTTATTAGATACTGGCATTGCCTGGCACCATTGCTTGCCACTTAATAACCTATGCACAAATGTAGTCTACAACTTATTGCACACAAACATAATGTGCTTCATTTGTTGAAGAGCAGCAAATAGAATTGAACATTGTGTAACCATCAGCAGGACATCTCTACTTTTGACTTTACGACAGAAGGAAGATCATTGATGGTTGAACCTTGGTCACTGTCCTGAGGATCTTCTGCAACAATATCCTGTGGCTGGAATGATTGACCTCCAATATCACAAACACCTTCCCTTGAGGGAAGTACAATTCACTGGAGCGTTTTCACTTTGATACCCATTAACTGTAACCCTATCAGGGCAATTAGACACTGCACTTGATGACAAGAGCAGCCACTCTCTTTGCGCTTCTTGAATTCAACTGTTTAGCCCACATTTGGACAATGACTGTGATGGGATCTGGAACAGAGTGGTCCTGGTGAAACCCAAAATGTGTATCACAAACAACATGAAATGCTGCTACACAGCTTCAGAAAAAGCATTTAAAGTAAATGTTGCATTACCTGCAAAAAGGCTCTTGGAACCACCAGCCACTTGCACGACATTTAAAGCTGACAATGTCTCTGAAAATGAGGGGACCTTTATCTAAAATTTAAAGTAGAAGAGGTTTTTAAACATCTAGTGAAGATGGATTTGATTGACCAGCAAACTGAAAACAGCTGGAGACACAAAAGACTGCAGATGCTGTAATCAGGTGCAAAATATAAACTTCTGGAGGAAGTCAGCAGCTCGAGCAACATCTGTGGCGGTTGACAAGAACTATCAATGTTTCAGGTTGAAATCAAGCATTGGAACCTAATGAAGGGTCTCAACCCAAAACATCAACAATTCCTTTCACCCCCACCCCGCCAGGTGATGCTTGAGCTGCTGAGTTCCTCTAGTAGTTCGGTATTTTGAACTGAAAACACCTTGCTTTAAAACACTCATCACTAGTTGTCAATCTAAGAGGTGTCTTCTTATTTAATTACATTTCAAATGATCAAACATCCTCTGTGTTATTGGTTTACCACTGTCACATTTATGGAGATTCAGTGAAAAGCTACTGTTTGCAGGATATCCAGACAGATTACATTACTTCTGTATTGAAGAATTATGCATTGATATAGAAGCCTCAATCTGCAGCACAAGAATATGACAGAATGGCAGTTCTAGTTACTTAATTACAAAAGGCAGGCCCTGATGTACAGATCATTTAACTCCCCATGCCTGTCTGTAATTCAGTAAAGCACTTCCATGCACTAACACCCTATCCTCTGATTGCTTTAACATTTAAAATTTATAAGAACATAAGACAATAAAACAGAGGAGCAGAATTAGCCATTCAGCCCATTGAGTCTGCTTCACCATTCCATGGGTGATTTATTATCCCTCTCAACCCCATTCTCCGGCCTTCTCCCCATAACTTTTGACACCCTGATTTATCAAGAACCTATCACCCTCTGCCTTAAACATACCCAATGACTTGGCCTACACACCAGTCTGTGGCAATCAATTCCAGTTTCATCACCCTTTGGCTAAAGAAACTTTTCCTTATCTCTGTTCAAAATGGACATCCCTCAATTCTAAGGCTCTTCCCTCTGGCCCTAGACTCCCCCACTAAATGAAATACCCTTTCCACGTACACTCTATTTAGGCCTCATCAATTTCATTGCTGAATACAATCAACAACCAAGGTTCCACAGTTCCAAGGGGTAGAGAATTCCAAAGACTCACTACTCTCTGATCAAGAACATTTCTTCTCATCTCACTCTCCTCGAACTGTGACGCCTGGTACCAGACACATCAGCCAGAGAAAATACTATTCCTGCACCTGCCTGTTAACCCCACAAAAATTTTGAACATTTCAATTAAAATACCTTTGAGCTTTCTAAACTCAAAAGTACAGGTAAAATGTGCTCACTTTTCAGACTGCACACCTTCTACCTAGAAATCAGACTGGTGAATATTCACTGAAGTCCCTCAATCACCAACAATATCTTTTCCTTAGATAAGGAAACAAGACCAGTAGACAATATTGCAGGTTCCTTCTAAATAGGGCTCCATGTATTTTGTAGGTCACTTTTTTTACCCAAATTCTCTTGCAATAAATCTCTTCCTGCTTGCTTGCCAAACCTGCATGTTTCAATGACTTGACTAAAAGACAACCAGACGCCCCTGAACTTCAATCTCCCTCAAACTCTCATCATTTAAATAATAGTCTGCATATTTATCTTTTCATAATATATTCTATGTGATTTAGCCCATCCAAGTAATATTGTAAATAATTCTTAAAAAAGTAATCACAGAAATAATAACACTAACCTTTGAGCCTTTCAGTCCTCCAAGCTGGTCTTTATCATTTAGACCCCACACAAATACTTTTGTTCTAATTGTTGCTGTTGACTCTAAGCCAGATGCTTTCTTCCTTACAAGGCTAGGAGGGATGAAAAATACAATTTTTGAAGTTATATCATGCAGGTACAATACTCATCCTCTTCCTCCATTTTTGAAATAACAAAATAAATCATGATACATTGTTAGCTATTAAACATAATTAACACTGCTCCAAATAAATATAAAGCATAACCTGAAGTTTCCCTTAGGGTCAATTCAGAAAGTTACGGCAAAAAATCAAAGTACAGAGATTGAAATAACAAGAGGTTCTGTAGATGTTGTTAACCTTGAGCAACTCAAACCAGAACTCATCAAGTCAGCCAGCATCGATGGCGGGGAACAAGCAGTTAACATTTTGGGTTGAGACCTTTATCTCTTCCACCTATCCCCTCCCAGCTTCTTACTTCATTCCTCCTTCCACACCCACCCACCTAATCCCCTCACTCATTTTCCTGATCTCTCACCAGTTTGTACTCCTCCACCTCCCCCCATTCCTGCCCCCTTCCTTTCCAATCCTGATGAAGGGCTTCAGCCTGAACTGTCAACTGTTTATTCTCATCCACTGATGCTTCCTGATTTGCTGAGTTTCTTCAGCATTTTTAAGCATCAGAAAAGTACCCTGATCGACATCCTGAGGCAGTGGATATTATCCAGGGGCAGCACTGTGTTGTTTTAGAACAATAACATTTTTTAAAGTTCAATTTACCAAAAAGTTTCCACAGAAAATGATCCTATATCGTAATTACAGGCTCCTGCCACTAGAGGTGCTACAGTGTCATTACTGCTGAACTAGCAACATTATAAAGTAACAGTTTCCATAACAAATGTGAACAGAGATACAGTTTAGAAACGTAAACACTCACTGCCTGGTATGGAGACTCAGGATTGCAAGGCCCTGCCAGCTCCATCATGGACACAACCCTCCTGACCAACAAGGACATCTTCAACAGGTGGCGCCTCAGGAAGGCAGTATGCATCATTAAGGACCCTCACCATGCCCTCTCCTCATTACTACCATTCAGGAGGCAGTACAGAAGCCTGAAGACCCCACACAATTATTCAGAAACAGCTTCTTCCCCTCTACCAAGCAGACATCTTAACAGTTTATTTTTGTAATTTACAGCAATTTTATGTCTTTGTTGCTTTGCTGTAGCAGTACAGTGCAAATTTCACATCATACAAGTGAGTGATAATAGATCTGAAGTCTGATTCTGATACCTTGCTCACTAATCCTCCTTTCCCAATCAGGAATCCATTGCCACTAATCAGTAGAATCCCCACCTATCATATTTGTAAAATTCAGATTTGGAATGTCAGAAGTGTAAAATGGGATCCTACTGCTTCAAAGGCTGGAATTCTGCAGCAATAATTGCTCTTTCATTATTGCTTGTTGTCTGTTTTTCTACTGCATCAAGTAGATTAGAAACCCAAGTTACAAATTCAATATTACTGAGAAATCTCTCATGAGTTTTCTTACTGAAAATCTAGTAAGGCGAAGTGTGATGTCTAAAAAGTGACATTATCCCCCTTTCCCCTCCTTTTTTCAGTTAGTCCTGACGAAGGGTCTCGACCCAAAACATCGACTGTACTTCTTCCTATAGATGCTGCCTGGCCTGCTGCATTCCACCAGCATCTTGTGTGTTGCTTGAATTTCCAGCATCTGCAGATTTTCTCATGTTTGTAAAGTTATTCCTGTGCTCACTGGAAGTGCAATGCTACACATAGCTTCTAATATATTGCTCATCAGTTTTGTGATCTTCAGACAGAGCTCTACACAAAGTATTGAATGATGAAGAAAACAAATGGAGGGCAAGAGGCAACTAGCCTATGAGTTAAAACACCAGTCACCATTGTCACATATCACAATGTTTGTATTCCCAGAAAGTATCTATAGAATCACATTTGCAATGGAAAATGTCTCTGTAAAGAGTATTACCCATCATTCCATCATTTATACAGTAAGGCACAAGAGTACCTCCAATAGCAGGAGGTTATCATTGCTGGACAAAATGTTTCTCTTCAGACATTTCATTATAAAAGTGGATGCAAAAGTTTATTCAGTAACTTTGATCATGTTACAACATCTGGGGGCTCGTCCGGGACGCCTTTGTGACCCATTGTATGGCCAGCAATCTCAGCAGTCTAAGTGGGTGATTATTTTCAAAATTAGCACTCACACTTGGATTTGTTTGGTCGGTGGCTACGGGATCGTGAGGTGTCTTAAAAAGAAACTGAATTGAATGGAAGTACATTCTTATACAGGATTGTAACCTCAGTGAACTTTTCAAATTTAAGTAATGCTAGATTTAAAAATTCTAATCAATAATAACGCAGCCCTTGATTCAGAAGCACAAGATATTGGAGCATTGGATCGAATCTACAACTGTAACCTTACAAATATTAATTTTGCCACATATAATCATATAGGATGTACAGAAGGCAGGAGTATCCATGTGGAAAGGCTGGTTACCCTGGCTCTTTCTGACATCAGCTGACAATTGTACTGCAGCTTTGGACAGTCTTCGAAATTGGAAATCAAAACAGAAAAGAAAAATGCATTTAAAAACATAAGGAAAAAACAACATATAATTTACATCAAAACTGTACTGTATCAATCAGCCCATAATTTGCTCTCATTAGTGCACACAGTACCTTACAGTATTGCTTTTATCATCATCATCCTCCTCATTATCTGAAGCAAGAAAAGGGAAATTTGCTGCCAGATCCTCTTCCTCTGCTCGGATACGCCCCATAATACTCAAGCCGTGGATTTTGCAGTCAATGCCAGAACTTCTGCACTGCTTGATAGCTATTTCAATGTATCTGTGCTGCTGAGAACAGTGGAACTTCATTATAAATGTGGACCACATTTTCAAACCTCTTGCCAATAAAGCACTTTCTGGACTGAAAAAACTTGCCTTGGAAGCAAGCATGAGAAAAACTATGCCCGATTCCAGCATTCAACATATCGTATTTTGCATGCAAATAAACTGTCTCAAGATATTTCTTAAAAAAAAAAATCTAGAAAGCTGCCCATTACACCATAAGACATTGGAGCAAAATTAGGCCATTCGGTCCATCACGTCTGCTCCACCATTCCATTACAGCTGATTTATTAGCCCTCTCAATACTATTCGCCTGCCTTCTCCCCGTAACCTCTGAAGCCCTGACTAATCAAAAACCTTTCAACATTTACTTTAAATACACCAAAGGACTTCCCCTCCACAGCCATGAATTCCACAGAATCACCACACGCTGACTAAAGAAATTACTCCTCATCTGTTCTACACGGAGGTCCCTCTATTGTGATGTTCTGCTCTCTGGTCCTAGCCTCATCTACTATAGTGAACATCCTCTCCATATGCACTCCACCTAGGCCTTTCAATATTCGATAGGTTTCAATGAGATCCCCCTCACTGCTCTAAACTCCAGCTGAGGTCAGGCCCAGGACTATCAAAAGCTCCTTATACATTAACCTTTTCATTCCTGAAATTATTCTCGTGAACCTCCGCTGGGCCCTCTCCAATGCCAGCATTTTTTTTTTGTTAGATAAGGGACCCAAAATTGTTTACAATGCTCCAAGTGCGGTCCTTTTACCCTTGCCATTTCTTAACTCAACCCATACAGACTCTACACCATCTGATCCTATGTCATCCCTTTCTAATGTTTTAATATTATTTCTTATACACAGGGCCACACCACCCCCTCTGCTTACTAACCTATCTTTCCGATACACTGTATATCCTTGGATATTTAACTCCCAATGGCAGCCATCCTTTGACAAGTATGACGTTGTAGCCATCTCTGAAACTTAGCTCATCTGTAGCTGAATTTCAAGATCATCCATTTTATTTCTTATGCTGCGAGCATTCAAATACAACACTTTCAGTCCAGTATTTGTTGCTTTCTGTTTTAACTGTGCCCTTGCCTCTATTGCCCTGTAACTAATCCCACTGGTTGTGATTATGCCTCATCTCCTGCCTGTCCTTTCTATCATCTCTGTTGTATGCTATCTTTGATTTATTTCTGCTTTCCCCTTCCTCAGCCCTATCACTCCAGTTCCCATCCCCCTGCCTAAACTCTCTCTAACAGCTCTATTAAACCGGGCTGCTAGGATATTGGACCCTTTTGCATTCAGGTCTAATCCATCCTTTTTATACAGGTCGCGCCTCCGCCAGAAGATGCCTCAATGATCCAGGAACCCGAAGCCCTGTCCCCTACACCAGCCTCTCAGCCATGCATTAATATGCTTGATCATGCTATTCTTGCACTCGTTAGCACATGGCACAGGCAACCATCCTGAGATTACTACCCTGGAGGTCCTGCTTTTCAGCTTCCTACCCAACTCCCTGGATTCTCTCTTCAGGACCTCCTCCCTTTTTCTACCTACGTCATTGGTACCAACATGTATGAAGACTTCTGGCTGTTCACCCTCTCCCTTCAGAATACTCTGCACCCGATCAGAGACATCCCGTACCCTGGCACCTGGGAGCCAACACACCATGCAAGTATCTCTATCAGTCTGGCAGAACCTCCTGTCTGTTCCTCTCAGCCGACAAGGATATTGGTCTCCATCAGGTTAGGTGTAATCCACCTTTTTGCAAAGGTCATACCTTCCCCAGAAGATATTCCAATGATCCAGAAACCCGAAACCTTCCCCCTTGAATCAGTTCCTCAGCGACTTGTTCATCTGTACTATCATCCCCGGCTCCTGAATGGACAGACTCGTGTCTGCCTCTCCCAGGTCATGCCATACAAAACAACAACAACAAACTATCATCCTATTCCTGCCCTGACTAGCATGTGGCACGGGGAGTAAGCCTGCTCTTCACTCCTCCCACACTCACTGCAAAGACCTCTTCCGCCTTTCTACTTATGTCATTGGTGCCAATGTGCACAATGACCACTGGCTGCTCACCTTCCCTCTTGAGAATATCCTGCAGCCGCTCAGTCATCTTTGTCTGTCTGAGTCTTGATGAAAGGTCTTGACCCAAAACATGGATTATTTATTCATTCCCCAGAGCCTCATAAGATCTATTCCAGGATGCCATGGGAAGCAATGGAGGAGACTATTCCCTTGTTTGTTAGGAAGGAGTCCCTGATGAAGGGCCTTGGCCCAAAATATATGCACTATTTCTTTCCATAGATGCTGCCCGACCTGTTGAGTTCCTCCAGCATTTTGTGTGTGTTTCTCTGGATTTCTAGCATGTGAAGAATCTCTTATCTTTCAGATACTACTGGGTCTCTGTTCCTTTATTCAAAAATGGTAGTACTGGTGAGCTTTGCATCAATAAGGAAATTATTGGAAAAGATTTCTAAGGGACAGGATTTCACTTGGAAGGGCAGGGAGCGAATGGGGGAAGCAAGCATGGTTTTGTACGGAGGAAAATGTTGAATCATAAACCTGACTGAATTTGAGGAGATAACAGGAAATTTTATGAGGCAGGACAATAGAAATGGTACATATGGACTTTAACAAGGTTTTTGACAAGGATCCATACAAGTTTGAACCACACTGTATCTGAAACTGTCTTGATTGTCTGAGGATACAAAAGGACACAGAAAGGGTGAAAAGTTGAGGTGAGTAGTGGAAGAGGAAATGTAATCCATGTGCAGAAGAGAACCACTGGGATATTATCTGGATTAGTTACAAGGAGAAATAGGATAGGCTGGGTTTGTACTCAATGAAGTCCAGGAGGCAGAGGGATAACCTAATAAATATTGATAAAAGCATTAGGATATAGATAGGATAGATAGTCAGAGTCTTCTCCTCAAATGGGAGAACCTAAAACTAAAGGGCTTAAGCTTAAGGTGAGAGGGACAAAATTTAAAAGAGATCTGACAGCCCAGCTTTTCCACACAGCAAGTCGTTATATGGAATGAGCTGCCAGAGTTGTAGAATCATCAAGTCATGGAACTCTGCAGCACAGAAGCAGGCCTTTTGGCCCATTTGGTCTGTGCTGAAGTATTGATCTATCTCGTTCCATTCACCTGCACCCAGACCATAGCCCTCCATACTCCTGCCATCTATGTACCTATCCAAATTGTTCTTAAATGTTGAAATCAAACCCACTTGCACTGGCAGCTCGTTCCACACTCTCAGCACCCTCTGAATGAAAAAGTCCCCCTCATGTTCCCCTTAAACAGTTCACTTTTCACCCTTGACCCATAACCTCCAGTCCCAGTCTTGCACAAACCCAGTGGAAAAAGCCTATAAGCATTTACCCTTTCTATACCTCTCAATTTTGTATACCTCTATCAAATCTTTATGTCCCAGGGAATAAAGTCCAAATCCATTCAACCTTTCCCTATAACCCAGGTCCTCAAGTCCTGGCAACATACTCCAAATCAGGCCTCTCTAACATCTTATACAACTTCATCATAACATCTCCAAGTCCTCCACTCAATACTTTGATTCATGCAGGCAAACATGCCAAAAACTCTCCTTATGACGATATCTACAGTGGTTGGAAAGATGAAGGAGCGCATTAGAGGCACATGATAAAATAGGCCAAAGAAAGCATATTTCTCCTCAAAGAGGAATCTAGCCTGACAAATCTGTTGAAATTCTTTGAGGAAGTAACAGGCAGGATGGACAAAGGAAAGTCAGTGGACGTTGTTTACTTGGATTTTCAGAAGGCCTTTAATTTGGTATCATACACGAGGCTGCTGAACAAAGTAAGAGCACATAGTATGGCAGGAAGGATGCTGGCATGAGACAAATAGTGGGAACAATGGAGGCCTTTTCTGGTTGGCTGCTGGTGTTCTGCAAGGGTTTGGATGATTCAATGATTTGGAAGATAGAATTGATGGCTTTGTGGCCAAGTTTGTGGACAAAATGAAGATAGGTGGAGGGGCTGATATTGTTAAGGAAGCAGAGAGTCTGTAGAAGGACTTCGACATATTGAGAGAATGGGCAAAGAAGTGGCAGATGGGATATCGTATGGTAGGGAAGTGTATGGTCATGCACTTTGGCAGAAAAAATAAAGTTGTAGACTAGTTTCTAAATGGGGAGAAAATTCAAAAATCAGAGGTGCAAAAGGACTTGTGAGCCCTTGTGCAACATTCCTCAAAGGTTAACTTGCAGATTGAGTCGGTGGTAAGGAATGCAAATCCAAGGTTAGCATTCATTTTGAGAGACCTAGTATGCAAGAAGCAAGGATGTCGTCATAGTCATAGTCATACTTTATTGATCCTGGGGGGAAATTGGCTTTCGTTACAGTTGCAGTAATAAAACCATAAATAGCTAAATAGTAATATGTAATTTATGCCAGGAAATAAGTCCAGGACCAGCCTATTGGCTCAGGGTGTCTGACCCTCCAAGGGAGGAGTTGTAAAGTTTGATGGCCACAGGCAGGAATGACTTCCTATGATGCTCTGTGTTGCATCTCGGTGGAATGAGTCTCTGGCTGAATGTACTCCTGTGCCCACCCAGTACATTATGTAGTGGATGGGAGACATTGACCAGGATGGCATGCAACTTAGACAGCATCCTCTTTTCAGACACCACCGTGAGAGAGTCCAGTTCCATCCCCACAACATCACTGGCCTTACGAATGAGAAATTGGTTAGACAAGACTTGGAGAATTGCGAATAGTATCAGGACCATTATCTAGGAAAAGATGTGTTGGCATTGGAGAGGGTCCAGAGGAGGTTGACAAGAATGATTCCAAGAATGAAAGGGTTAACACGATGAGCATTTGATACCTCTGGACATGTATTCACTGGAGTTTAGAACAATGGTGGTGGTGGTGATGGGGCGGGGGGGAGGGTGCGGTGTGGTAGTGGAAGCTCATTGAAACCTATTGAATGTTGACAGCATGTGGAAAAGGATGTTTCCTATAGTGGGAGAGTCCAGGACCAGAGAACACAGCCTCAGAATACAGTGCATTCAATTTAGAAGAGTTATGAGGAGGCATTTCTTTATCCAGAGTATGACGAATTTGTGGAATTCACTGCCACAGATGGTTGCGGAGGCCAAGTCATTGTGCATAACTAAAGCAGAGGTTCAAAGACTCTTGTATGATCACGGCGTCAAAGGTTACGGGGAGAAGTCAGAAGAATAGGGTTGAGAGGGATAATAAGTCAGCCATGATGGAATAGTAGAGCAGATTCAATAAGCCATATGGTATAATTCTGCTCCTATATCTTATGGTGTTACTTGTGATGCCACTTTCAAGGAACGATGGATCTGTATTCCCACATCCCTTTGTTCTACCCACTCTTCAATGTCCTACCACTAAATATGCTAGTCTTACCCTGATTTGCCTACCCAAAGTGTAACATCTCACACTTGTCTACATTAAATTCCACCTGTTAATTTTCATCCCTTTTTCCAACTGGTCCAGATCCTGCTCCAAGTTTGATATCCTTCCTCACTGTGTACTGCACCCCGAATCTTGGTGTCACTCGCAAATTTGCTGATCTAGTTTATTACGTTATCATCCAGATCATTGATATAAATGACAAACAACAATGGATCCAGCAGAGATCTCTGCGGCACACCAGTAGGTCACAGGCCTCTAGTCAGAGAGGCAACATCTACTACCGCTCTCTGACTACTTCTACAAAGCCAATATCTAATTCAATTTACTACCTCATCCAGAATGACAAGTGACTGAATCTTCTTGACCAACCTCCCATGCGGGACCTTGTCAAAAGCCTTGCTAAAGTCCATGTAGACAACATCCACTGCTATTACTTCAAAATTCCTAGTAACTTCCTCAGAACACTAAGATTGGTAGACATGACCTACAACGGACAAAGCCATGTTGACTATTTCTAAACAGTCCCTGTCAATAAAAATACTTATATATCTGGTCTCTTAGAATACCTTCCAATAACTTATCCACTGCTGATGTCAGGTTCACCGGCCTATAATCTCCTGACTTATTCTTAGAGCCTTTTTAAACATTAGCTATCCTCCAATCCTCCAGCACCTTACGAAATCCTGCCAGCTATAGCTTTCTGTATTCTCTCCTTTCAAATAATTTATTTTTATCATTCCTTCTTGTAAAGGCTTACCATAAAATTAAGCCTTTTACTTTCTCTAAAACAAACATTAAGCTACACTAGCAACCCAATTTTCCCGAGCACTACTTCCAGGAACTACGTTCATTATTAACTATTTACATTAAGTTTCCGTTAACTTCTTTGTCCTCATCACGTACTGCTAATTTTCATCACATTTATATCCTGTGTGTGTATGCCTTTGGCAAAAATAAATTTGAACTACTGAACCCTAGAAACAGTAGACATCCACCTGCTTCTACTAACTAATCACATGTTTCATCTTAGGACTTATTGCAAAGCAAAAGGAACAAAATCCATTGTGCATGTAGATAATGAGCACATTGAAAACGTGTACCTCCACACATTCGTTCAGAAGCATTACCACAGTGTCAGTAGGGGTGATATTGATGGTCTTCAGCTCAATAAGATTGTCTAATGAGTTCCCGCCTAAAACAAAAGAGTCAAAATTTGACTTGAATTATCTTCCCAGGACAAAAATGAGCACGAGCAAATGCACTGGTGTACTTAACTTACCAGAGACCACAACTAATGAAGGCATATAACTACTATCAGCAGGATCCACAACCATCTTAAGTCTATGAACGAGGACATCTGGAAAAATCTCCAGTCGAATCCAGTGCTAGTAAAATAACAATACACGGTTAAGAAAACAGATCTGTCCACCAGACAAAGATGTTGATTATGTAATTTTTCATAGCAAACTCCCACAAAATCTAATCAGAAATTTAACAAAATAGAACGCAAGAACAGAATTCCAGATTATCTATTTAATCAAAACAGCCACAAGCATCAGTTCCATGTAGATCCCCCAATCTCAACTGATACATTCACCAAGCTTCACCATTTATCAGTCTTAAGATTTGCTGTTTAACCAGCCTGAGAAACAGTATATTTTCTCCTTCGAATTAGTAGTGTAGGGATGCAAGAGAAACTTAATCTCATATTCAAACAGCAGCTTGTTATCCATACCCCATGTGCTGCTTCCATACAACTGCCAAGGGTGGTAAGAATTAATATCATCAACTTAAAAACCCAAAATGCACATCTTCCTTGACAAACAGTAACAGATATCTGTAAGGTTGGATAGCAAAATAATTTGCAATGGGCATACACATTAGTAATATCAGAACAACCAAACTGATAAAAAAAATACACAGAATATGAAGGGTCTTGAACTGTTCAGAATAAAAATTTAATGGCATTCACCAATGCCTCACATTTTGCATTCACGCCAAATTTGAACCAAGCAACTCAAAGTATGAATCTGATACCTTCAAAAGAAAACCCAAGTCATAAACCCATTTGATTTGCCTCATCTTCTGTCAGTGTACTTCTTAAAGTTTAAAGAACCTCAGATTTAAAATGTATAGCATTTGAGAACCACCTGCATCAAATGCTGTGTCTGAAAGCAACCTGATACTTTCACTGTTGAGGTGGTATAAAAATCAGTCCAAAATGCAATATTCCTGCGAAGCCACCAGCAGTGAAACCTTCGAATTGGCCCAGTTAAGCCCTAGATTGCCCATGCATGAGCTATATACCCTTGCTTTACATGGAAAATGCAAATAAAGACTTGATTTATTACTGGCCTATTTAACTGCGTTAGGTTAAAATACACTTAAAACCTACCAAACCTGAAGCTACCTGCAAGGAGAAATCTAAGCATTTGATTGAGGGCTATACGGAAACATCTCTCAGATTCAGTTTATTTGAAAGAGAAAAGCTCTGCTTTCCACACTGAGAAATAAACAAAAGAATATTTTTAAAATCAGATCACAATTAATGCAACGGCAGATGTAAAAGTTCTGGAGAAACAGGAGGAACAGTGGTTGATCCTTAAAATATGTGAAAGACAAACATACGAACTAATCAACTCAATCACTTCTCACTTACTTTTCCTTGTGAGCCTGATGACTGCCAGCATTGCCCAGAGCCATCAATTAGGCGGGATGCTTGACTGACAGACGACGAGACTCCAAAGTTTTTCACAACTCTTGACCAATCATCTAACAACATTCCTCTCTGGCAGCTATATCGCTTTTTCTGCTGCTTTCCTGAACGCCCACAGAATACAGGTGTTTGTCCTTTAAATAGATATCGAAGTTATTATTAAAATGCAATTTTAAAATTCAATTTTAAAAAAAGCATTTGAAATTTGTTGCTCCAGATTCAAGCATCCGCAATTTCTCGCATCTCCATTTCATAATCCTGCTCAGTGGATAGAAAGACAAAAATCAAATAAACAAATGCATGTTCTTATGGTCTTTGCACTTAAGATCTTCAAGACCCCAAATGGAACGTAATGTACAGAACTGAAAATATATGAAAGAAACTTAATTGAAGTTTTAATAATTTTAACACCTCATAGTCCATCCAGGTCGCCTCCAACCTGATAGCATGGACATTGATTTCACCTTCCACTCCTTTTTTCCCCATCCCCTTCTACTCCCCACTCTGGCTCCTGCCCCTTCTCCTCACCTCCCCCGATACCCCTCCTCCTTCCCATGATCCACTCTCCTGGCCTATCAGATTCCGTCTTCTTGAGCCCTCTACCTTTCCCATCCGCCAGGTTTCGCCTATCACCTTCCAGCTAGCTCTCCTTCCCCTTTCCCCATCCGTTTATTCTGGCGTCTTACCCCTTCCTTTCCAGTCCTGAAGAAGGGGCTTGGCCTGAATCATCAACTGTATATTCATTTCCATAAGTGCTGCCTGACCCGCTAAGTTCCTCAACCGTTTTGTGCATGTTACCATAGATTTTCAGCATCTACAGAATATTTTGTGTTTATAATTTTACTCAAGTAGTTACTTAAAAGACTAAGAGAATGGGAAATATTTTACAAAAGGATTACAGCATCTGGTACTCTTGAAACAGTTGTCTTCACAAAAATTTTAGGGCTAAAATATACAAATAACGACTGGTAACAGCCATGTCATTTTTCCTTTATAGAATTAATGAATCAGCATGGCCTGTTGGACTACGATTGGAATGTTTTGTAGTATTTTATTTTTAATTGCATTGTACCCGGCTCATTAATTCTCCCGAAGGTATGTCTTGAATTGTGTTTCCTTGTCTTGAAGCAGTTTTCACAGTAATCAAAATCATCACAGTTTCTGCACTTGAACCTGGGCCCATTCATTGGAAACATCTGGCAGCCATCACATCTGTTGGGAAAGAAATAAAGCCTACTTAAACCAAAAAACATGATAACTAGTCTGAAAAATAGAAAGAAATATAAGCCAAAAGAGACCAGTTGACAATGATAGCAAGAACTTATATAAAGGCTTTATAGGACGATCGAGATAATTTTTAAAGGAGATTATGCTAAAACTTGTAAGGGAAGATGTAAATTAAAGAGTGCGATCGATGATACAATAAAACACTTGATTAACAGGCAGATGATGAATTATCAGAAGCCAGAATTCAAATCCTTTTGATTCAAAATAACGATCTCAAATATTGGAAGCAAAATACTCTAAATATGCCTCAGTGTTAAGCAGGGTTGCAGACTTGGGTGAAAGAGGAGCAGCAATATTAGAAGTGGTGACAGAAGAGAACTTTAAGACATTTTTTCCCTTCCAAGATGATTCTAAAATAACAAAATGCAAAATGTTGTGTAAAGCAACAGCAGTAATAGAAACAAGGCAGAACATTGGATGCAGGGTGCCAGCAAGGATGAGGGAAAAGGCCAGTGGGAAGTGCAGAGGTACTACTTAACAGAACTCATTTACTTCCACAAGAAAATCTCTCTCGATTTCAAACTAAATCCATCCCATTTCCTCTCAGATCTCATAATTGCAATGCAGATACTGTGAAACTTTGTAAAGATTAAATGAAAATTCCTATTTTGTGTGATGCCTTTTGCATAACACATTTTGTGTAAAAGGACTAGAATGCATACTAAACCATTTATAAAGGTGAGAAAGGAAGTTAAATTCCTTATGTCTCCTTACAATAGAAAACAAAAATTTATTACTTCAAAGGAAAACAGCCAATTACATCATTTTATTAAATTTCTTACGTGACTCTTGGATGAATGCTGGGTACTAATTCCATTTCAGATAACAAACCAGTCCAGTGAGACTGCTGAGGAAAATCAACGATAACATCCTTCCCATTAGCACTAAATGCTGAAAGAATTAAAATTCAAATGCAAAATGAAGATAATTTAGGATTATAAATAACCATCATAATAGATTCAGGCTAAGACATACTAGTCCTTAAATGAATAACCAGTTTTCAATTCATTTTAATCTTGCTCTGCACATTAAGAATTACTCAGTTGTTTATTACTCATTTGTTACTCATTAAAGTAAAACAAGTATTTCTCATCTGCTTAAAAAATGTACACCAGAATTGTATTAATTTGAATTGATTAACATTGAGATAACATCGTCTCTAAAACACAAAAATTATTTCAATCCTAATTGTTACAACAAAACTTTGCTCCACATTTAGTTTACACCATTATGAAAAATTGGAAGTTTTCTACCAAATCACAAACATAATGTACAAATAATGCAGACTTCTTCAGCTAAAATAATGTGTTAAAAATTTCTCATACAAAACTCTGACTGATTTACATATTCACCATAGTGTTTAAACAATAGTTTATTATAAATCAAAATGAAACTTAATACTTTGCACAGACAACCTTGTATTTTGTATGAATGCATTCTTAGAAAACTATCCATATAGGAAAATCTTATTTCTTTTGAATCCCTCATTATTAGTGGTAATGCTACGGGATATTTACCTCTCAATGGTAGTGCTGCTGCTGCTGCTAGTTCACAGTGGGGAACCACTTAAGAGATTGCTTTCTCAGTTTCCAAATCAAATTTCTTAAGTGACCAACAGCTACCATTGGTAACACAAGTGACCGTAGATGCTCCCTACTTTCCAACCTTCAGTTTGAATGGTCACATACACATTTAAACATATATTAAATATAGGCATGATAGTTTTATAATACAACTCAAACCAAATAATTGTTATTTGGGTTTAAAACTTGTGTTAGAACTATGTTTCATTTTATTAATACAGTTAAGCTATTGGGTGTTTTATTTTCTGTGGATCTCAAAATGCAAAGTTGTATAAAAATGTTCCTTTAATTACATTACACAATTGGGTATTTCCTTTTTTTTCCACTGTTTATTTTTCAGTTAAGTTAGGTTTGCTGTATTAGCCAATAGGATATGTCTTGTTAATATTTTTTTCAAGAGCGAGTGTAAGAAAAGAACAGGGGAACCATTTTTTCTAGAGAGCGTGGGATCAAAGAATGGAAACATAACAAACATAACAGAAGAACATGGTGAAACATTCACAGAACCATTTGGAAGGACAGATACAGCTGTCAGAAAACCCTCTTTTAGACAATAGTCTCAGAGAATGTGCAGATAGCACTGACATCAGTGAAAGCTCAACGCCTTTATCCTTGACACGTTGTAAGTATTTATGTTTTGCTTGGACCAGGTCTTCAGGAAAAATGATGCATCAATGAGCTCCAACAATTACGTCCAGGTTAGAGATGAATTTTTATATATATATAAAAAAATAATATATATATAACGGGCACTTTTCTTTATTTGTATTATATATTATTGTGTTTGTTATAGCTTAAAATATTTTGTCAATATAATTTTGATCTAAGATTATACTGATGTGAGTTAAATTATTGCTTCCTGGCGAATGGTAAATTCGCACGGGTGTGTTGGTTCATACAAGTAACTGCCTTCATTTTCCCTTAGAAGGTCCATTCAAACATTTATGGTTGTGTATAGCTGAATCATATTTACCTTAGACATGGTTATTTATTGGAAATTACCTTTTCACTGTTATTTCTGTGCATTGTTGAGTTATGTTGCTATTAGCTTGTATTCACAGTAACAGCTAATTCAGTACAAGCCTACAGTGACAGGGTTACATGTGTATATAAACTTGATTCTTTTTCAGACTTCTTGAGGACAGATAACATGGAAAACTCTTGAGAGTGGTGGGGGAAGAACTGTTGAACAGAAAAATTGAGCTGCTAAGCTAAAGACAGGGCCATATTAACTGCTCATGAATCAAGAAAAGTGATATGAAAAATACTTAAATAGATAAAATTTGTTCCTTTTCCATTTGGTGTAATTTTTCTCAACCACCTCCCCCCCCCACCCCCCAAACATAAATTCTCCAAGAGGAAATTCTATTCTGTATCTGAGATTCTTAGGTACTAACATGAACTCTGCAAGAGCAAATTTCTGTAACCTAACAGCTGTAATGTGGATAGTGGCCTGCTTTTTGATCTAATGTATCAACATTTTGAAGTGTGTACAGTATCCTTTGCTGCAAAATTGTATTGTATTTTATGCCAGCATTTCAAATCTCATTCAAAACAACATAGTTAACATGATTATATTTACTGAAACAGAAAGAAAAATGAGGATCATTTCTTTACCTTTAACAATACCAACACTTCTATGGGTAACTGATCCCCACTTGTACTTTGGAGTTGTAACTGAAGCCTTAACCCGCACTTTATCTGCAATTTTTATATGGGAAGTAGAATTCTGTGGGGGGAAGCCTGAGACAAGAGAAAATAAACATGGTGATGCTGGGTACAGCTGCAAATCAGGTAAGCCGGACTTCAAAACAAAAGCAGCAACTACTGCGTAATATAGGTGTGGTTCCAATTAGTATTATATTTACTTACCCAGTAATTCAACATGGATATATCTGACCCAGTACATGCCACCTTTTTGTTGCCAGTCACACTGCACATTCAGGTCATGCAAGCCATCTCGATCCAATTTTATTACTTTGCCCATATCTCCCTCGCAAACCTCTTCATAAGCTCTGCAGCATCGAACCATCATTCCCACCTGCAGCACCCAATAAAACCAGAGCAAAATTAGACATGCATCTCTTGCAACATTTTTTACTTAACCGTGCTCAAACAAAAGTTTCACAATATTTCAGTTAGAACATTATCCCACCTGTATGTTCTCTCTTATGTACACAGCATAATCATCATTACTCAGAAAATCAGCACGTTTCTTAAAAGTTTGGCTCTCTGTCACCACAGCAGCCCAAGGCTACAAAATAAGAACAGTATATTGTAATGTTAATTACAGCTCACATCAACTAAATGTCATTAAAATATGCTAAGTATATTCGGTTTGAAAATTACATTGGATATAGTCGCTTGAGAACCAATGACAGCACAAGCAGCCTCAACCTCCTCCACATCCTCCAGAATTTCTTCATCCGAATACTCGGAGAGAGTGCTCTCAGTATCAGAGATATCTGTGATCTGTACATCAGGATGATCCAACAGCCAACCAACCAATGCTTCAACTCCTTCAAAATAGAATTCAAGACAACATTATTGAGGCCACACATGGAAGATATGTGTATATAAACAAAATATTCTGCAAATGCTGGAAATCTACAGTAGCACCCACTTGGAGTACTGCGCTCAATTCCCACTCGGCATACTGTGCTCAGTTCTGGTCACCTCACTATAGGAAGGACGTGGAAACCATAGAAAGGGTGCAGAGGAGATTTACAAGGATGTTGCCTGGATTGGGGAGCATGCCTTATGAGAATAGGTTGAGTGAACTCGGCCTTTTCTTCTTGGAGCGACGGAGGATGACAGGTGACTTGATAGAGGTGTACAAGATAATCAGAGGCATTGATCTTGCGGATAGTCAGAGGCTTTTCCCCAGGGCTGAATTGGCTAGCACGAGAGGGCATAGTTTCAAGGTGCTTGGAAGTAAGTACAGAGGAGATGTCAGGGGTAAGTTTTTTTTTATTATTATTATACGCAGAGAGTGGTGAGTGCGTGGAATGGACTGCCGGCGGCAGTGGTGGAGGCGGAAACGATAGGATCTTTTAAGAGACTCCTGGATGGCTACGTGGAGCTTAGAAAAATAGAGGGCTGTGGGTAAAGCCTAGGTAGTTCTAAGGTGGGGACATGTTCAGCACAACTTTGTGGGCCGAAGGGTCTGTATTGTGCTGTATGTTTTCTATGTTTCTAAAATGCTGGAAGAGTCAGGCAGCATTTACAGAGGGGAATAAGATCCCTCCAAAGCCTGAAGCAGTGACTGCTTATTCCTCTCCATAGATAAAATGAGATTCTGCAAATGCTGGAAATCTAGAGGTAACACCTACTAAATTCTGGAGGAACTCAGCAGGTCAGGCAGCAT
This sequence comes from Mobula birostris, assembly GCF_030028105.1. Lineage (NCBI taxonomy): Eukaryota > Metazoa > Chordata > Chondrichthyes > Myliobatiformes > Myliobatidae > Mobula > Mobula birostris. Next base: position 21,332,204 of record NC_092376.1, on the reverse strand, counting down.
CTATGGAAAGGAATAAATAGTTGATGTTTCAAGCCGAGACCTTTCATCAGGACTGGAAAGGAAGGGGAAAGAAGCCAGAATAGAAAATGGGGGGGGGGGGGGGGGGGGAAGGAGAATGCGTATGAGGTGATAGGCGAAGCCAGGTGGGTGAAGGAGGGGGAATGAAGTGAGAAGCTGGAAGGTGATGGGTGGAAAAAGTAAAGGGCTGAAGAAGTAGAAATCTGTTGGGAGAGTGGATCATGGGAAAAAGGGAAGGAGGAACAACAACGGGGAGGTGATAGGCAGGTGAGGAGAAGAGGAGAGCCAGAGTGGGGAACGGAAGAAGAGGGAATGAGGAAGGAGTTAAAATTACTGTAAGTAAGAGAAATCAATGTTCACGCCACCAGGTTGGAGGCTACCCAGAAGGAATATGAGGTGTTGCTCCTCTGACCTGAAAGTGGCGGTAGAGGGGGGCATGGACCATCAGGTTGGAATGGGAGTGGGTTTTTGTATGTACGTGTTACTTCCCTCCTTAGCTGCTGCCTTGCCTGCTGGGTTCTTCCAGCATTTTGCACATGAAGCATTAAGTTCAGTTTTGGCTGCCCTACTACAGAGAAAATATTCCATTAAGCTGGGAGGAGTACAGGAAATATTTATGAGGATGATACCAGGACTTGAGGGAAAGATTGAACAGGCTTAGACTTTATTCCTTGGAGCACAGGAGACTTGGAAGAGGAGCTAAAGACGGCACTAGAGAGCGACTTCTCCCAGGCCATCTGCGAAACTTTAAATTCTTCTCTCTAGTGTCTTTTCTTTTCAAGGTGGCTGGGTTCCTGTCGCAGTTCATGATCTACAGCTGCACTCAAACCGTAGTTCTTCACGGCAGTGGGTTCCCACCCTTGGAGCTTGCCAAACAGTCTTGCATTGTTGATATCTCCAGGAGCAGTCTGGAAGAGGTGCACTGTTGGGCGCGGCCTCCTGCGGCCCTGTGGACCACCTGATTCCTCACTGGTGTTGCCGACGGAAGTATTGTGGGAGAACGGAACATCAAGGTAACAGTGCAGTGGTCAGAGTGTCTCCCTCGTTCTCTCTTGCTGGTGAGAGAGTGTTAGCTGCCAATTCTCAAGTTGAATAAATTAGAAATAAAGTGATGCTGAAGAGTGTTGGGTCTCTCCTCTCACTGTGGTAGCAGTGATACCTCTCTCTCCCTTGTTAGTGAGAGAGAGAGAGCGAGAGAGCGAGAGAGAGAGAGCGAGAGAGCGAGAGAGAGAGAGCGAGAGAGCGAGAGAGAGAGAGAGAGAGAGAGAGAGCGCGCGAGTGCAAGAGAGGACTGTGGCATGTCGAACTGTTGGGATGGAGTGTTTTTTTTTTATGGACTCCAGATCCTGGTCCCTTTGGGGGCATGATGTCCCTTTTGCTGAGGCATATGGGGGTTGAAGGTTGAAGCTTTCTGCTGCTTGTGTGTAGTAGGGGTAGGCTCTGGAGTTCTATTATTTTCTTGTTTTTCATCTGTTTTGTAGATGTCTGGAACAGTAAGAATTTCAGGTTGTATACTGTATACATTCTCTGATATTAAATGGAACCATTGAACGGTGATCATATAGAGGTATATAATATTATGAGAAGCAATGACAGGGAGACTAAGCACAGTCTTTTTTCCAGGGCTGGGGATATCAAGAACTACAGATCATTGTTTTAAGGTGAGAGTGGAAAGATTTAATTAAACCCAAAGGGCAACTCTTTCCACACAGGGGGTGGTTCACATATGGAAACAAGCTGCCAGATGAAGTGATTGAGGCAGGTATGACAACATTTTAAAGATATTTATTTTAGACAGATACAGGTCAAATATCAGCAAATGGGTCAATCTTAGATGGGCATCTTGGTCAAAACATGATGCGGGTCAAAGAACCTGTTTCCATGCCATATATTTCTATGACAATATATGGTAAATTGATTTTGGTACAAGTTTCTGATTGCAACAAAAAGGCATCAGAGAAACCCTGCAAATTAAGTCTATTCATTTCACCGGTTTTTAAAATTCCTTCTGATAAGATGACAGCATGTGTGAACGCAGCAGCCTCTCGGGGGCCAACCAAAGGTGCTTTTTCCTTTGTAAAATTTGTTTTTTATGATCCAAAGACAATTCTGCTCCAAGAACTTCATGTACTGAAGGACTACTCCATCAGTGAACTGCTCGTTGATCAGAGGGGCCAGCCGGGGTGTCAGAGGAGGACCCACTCAGAATTTCAGGAAAGGTGGTGGTCGGGTTGTTGGAGGAACTGACATGGCTGCAGGGGGTTGCTGCCTGCTACTCGGAAGCATCGAAGTTCATGCAGTATAACCATGGGAGATTGTCTCAGATATTTCACTAGCAATCACAAGACTCTGTTGGACAGTAATAATGTAAGTTGCCGCAGGCCTGTTATCCTTGCCTAGTGCAGGGATGGACACATGGGAGCTGTGCAGCCTTCGGCTTGCTTGCTGCTGCACACCAGGTGAGAATTCCCAGAAGATTTACAGCGTGATCTCCGTGCTCAGCCAGGGCCTGGCCTCTCCCGTTGGTGCTGCCCTCCCGTGTTTGAGCAGTGGAATGACAGGCTGAATTGCGTGTATCTGCACACTGCTGGGAAACTATCATCGATTGCTGAACTTAGTTGCTCAGGAACTTGGACTATATATATATATATATATATATATATGTTTCTTTTTCCAAGTGAATATGCTTCGTTACTCGCTACTTTAATTGTTTGCTTGCTACTTTGAATATTTGGCACCTTGATCCCAGAGGAACGCTCTCTCATTCTGCTGGTATCTATATATAGTTTGAATGATAACCTGATTTGATTCGAAGATTGTAATTAGTCACGTAGTACTTTCTTAGCAAGCTCCAGAATTGAGTAGTTAGCTCAAAAGAAAAAAATATATTATTTGCAAAATGACATGGAAGCACTGAAGTCTGAATATTGCAACTTTTTTTTACCTGGCAATCCTGCAGCATTTCCAGAGATTCCTGTGAGAGATTTTAGTGCAAACTCGATATTTTTCCGTCCAAAGCCCATTTCCATTAGCTGTGCCACAATGGGCAAGGGTGGAGGGGGAGAAGGCTTTTGCTTCTTGTGTTTTATTGATCGCACAGGCTGTACTGTAACAGGCGTCGTAGCTTCACTTGAACTGCTATCATCAAATACTGGTATACATGGTTGTGTGGATTCCACTGCCAAGAACTGACAAACAGCAAGAGCTGCAGCCTGGCGGAAAGTAAATCATAAAAGAAAATAATTAGCATAAACATCACACAAAGAGTACATAAAAAACATGATTTTCTTTGATATGGACAATAATTATATTGCATGAGCTCAAGGAATGTTTATTTTTCAGTTTCTCAATTGCATCAACAAGATGCTCACCAAAACAAGCCATTCCAAACATGTCTAATATCTGTAGCTAGATGAATAGTCCAAAATGCCACTTCCTTCAGCTTTCAGAATTATGCAGAAGCTAAACATGTGCAGTGTAAGCAGTACCGAGAATAAGGCTGAAAACTCAAGGTTTTAATCTTAAAAAATGAGGGATAGACTCCAGGAACCTGTCCACTTTATCAGAGGTGAGCAAAACTAGAGGACAAAGGGATTTAGAGGGGAATTGAGGCAACTTTTGTTTAACCCCAGAGACTGACAAGTACCTAGAAATGTATTGTCAGGGAGAGTGGTAGAAGCAGAGTTGCAATGAAGAAGAGTCTAGCTGAGCACTTGAATCACATGTAAAGGCTCCAAGCCAACTGCTGAAATTTCAGATTAACAGACATGGGTGCCTCGCTCAGCATAGGTGTGATGGGCTGAATAGCCCATTTGAAATGAAATGAAATAAAGCATCTTTATTGTCATTGTATAGTACAATTTGTCATGCACCAATACAGAGAAAATGAGTTTGCAACTCTCGTACTCAATGCTATAAAACAACAAATAAAATGAACAATAAATAAAATCAAGTAACCAGCCAGTACAAGCAATGTCCAGCAGTACAAAAGCACAACTCAGATACATGACGGCCATAAAACTAGTATTAAAAGTAGCAATATGACAATTTATGGATGATGCTTGACCAATTGGTTCAGAGCAATTATAGCTCTGGGGTATGACTTTATGATCCACTTCCAATGAATGCCATTATAAATGGCCATTCAGTGACCAGTTACATCCTTTAGTTCTCCCTTGTAATGTATAGTCCACCTTGTACTTCATTGCTCCTGGAGCTTTCATGTCTTCTTGGAGTTGGTTTATTGTTGTCACAAGTACCAAGACATAGTGGTCTTGCATGCTGATCATACAGATCAAATCATTACACAGTGCAGTGAGCGAGAACAAGGTAAAACAACAATGCAGAGTAAAGTGTAAAAGCTACAGAGAAAGTGCAGTGTAGATAAACAATGAAAGGTCATAACAAGGTAGATTATGAGATTCTTAGAGAAACTAGGCAGCCCATTTGTTACATAAAGGGTCTGTTCCTGAGAATTATCTGCAAGTCCATTTTCTCGCAAGTCAGAAATATCAGTTTTCATACCACATCTACCTATATACACTTGCTATAATTCTTCCATTTCGATTATCACCCCCCCAAATTATACTAATAAAATGTATTCTTTATACATTTATTAATACCATAACACTTAACGATTGTTAGTAGCTTGAAATTATTTTTAAATGTATGGGAGAATCTTAACAGCAGACTTCCTTAGGACAGGTTATTCATAACTCTGGGAGCCCACAGTGCAAACACTTTCCACTGTTTTTCACATTTGTTCTGTATGATCACATTTTAGAAATCCCTTTTGAAGAAAAGTTCATGCCCAAGGAGGTGGTACCAGACCCAAAAAGCCCATGTACTTCTTGCTTCAACATCCCATTATTTCCTTCAATTATTTTTCTCCATGTACGGTCTCTTGGCCTCATTAACAATGCATGTTTCAGTGCTAACTTAAGTATAAGTAAATTGAAGAACAGTCCCTTCACAAGGTTGAAGGGTTTGGAGTGGATCCAAAGACTGAGACAGCAGAAAAGGAAACTAGTTGCACAACTACATTAATAAAACTGGAGAGAAGTTTCCATATACTTTGAGGATTCGTTCATTGAGAACCCACATTTGTCACAAACAATCGGAAGGAGGAACAGCTAACACTCACTGATAAAGTGTTATATAACTTTAACAGATTACACAGAAACAACACATTTGTTATCTGAGCAGTTTCGACATGGGTATCTTGCTTGGGCAGAAACCGCTACTGCTGTATTCATTTAAAGAGAAGGGCTAATATCTTAAGCACATTCTTCATGTACCAAATTTACAGAATGTTTGTAGGCCTTAGATAATATATTTTGGGAAATTTAGGTGTCAAGTCCAGATGCTGCTCTGGCCCAGTGACAGTGGAATAATTTTCATTCACTTGTTTCTTTAAGTGGATGCTCAAGAAGTAAATTAGCAACAAAGGTTACCAATAACTAACTTTTGAAATAAAAAACCTTCAGAGCAATAAAAACTGCTACTACAATTCTTTGTGCAGCAAACTCACCCAAGTAACTGAAATTATGATACCTTGCCAGACTTTTATTTAACAAAAATCTCACTTGTGTCAAAAGTGCTTTGGATTAGCTTATTTATTAAAAAATGTATGTTTAAGGAAAGCTGAAAGAAAGGAAAAAACAGCAAACCTCAAGCTCTGATCTATCAAACACTGCTTTCACTGGAGATGGTTGGGTCGCTGCACTCAGCAGTTGCTGTAGTAAGATCAGAGGGGGTTGTGGTCCTTCAGGTGAAAAATCAGCAATGTCAGGAGAGGAAACTGTCGCATCCTCTGAAAGTGAAGGCACAAAATGGTATAATAAGCAACAGATATTATGGGTACAAAAAGAGATGCACTACTTAACTTGCTAATTGTATGGTTCAGATTCCAGCAAATCATGCACTTGCTCTGCTACAAACATCAGAGCTGAAAATTGCAGAGCCAACTTTTATAATAGCTGAGAAAGTATCATAATGCAAGCAATAGAATCTGACTTCAGGACATAAATCTCTCAGTGATTAAAGTTACTATAACATAATGTTGGATTTTAAATTTGGAAGAAAACGTTGAACTCGAATAGGTCAGGGACAGTGGGTCAAGTCTTTGTTCCTGCCATGTTCCTGGATGAAGGCTGCCATTGTATAGCTGTTTTACATCCTCCATTTTGTGAGATGAAGTTGCTTTGCTTTCTGTGTTTTGAAGTAAAGACAAAGTTACTTCAGGTAAAATGCAGGACTAAAGATAATTTGCAAACAAGAGGTTATTTGTGACTTTTTTTGATATAATATACCAGCGGTCCCCAACCACTGGGCCGCGGACTGGTAAAGGGCCGCAAAGCAAGTGCTACCAGGCCGCGAGGAAACGATATGAGTCAGCTGCACCTTTCCTCATTCCCTGTCACGCACTGTAGAACTTGATGATAGGGTTGCCAACTGTCCCATATTTGCCGGGACCTCCCGTATATTGGGCTAAATTGGTTTGTCCCATACAGGACTGCCCTTGTCCCATATTTCCCCCACTAAGGTAGAGCGTTCCTATGAAATCTTTCGTGCCAAAATGGCTTAAAGCGAAGAAACAATTACTATTAATTTATATGGGAAAAAATAACCTACCAAATCATACCAAATAACACATAAAACCTAAAATAACACTAACATATAGTAAAAGCAGGAATGATATGATAAATACACAGCCTATATAAAGTAGAAATAATATATGTACAGTATAGTCGGAAAGATTAAGCCAAAACCGATTTGTGGGAAAAAAAAAATCGGCACGTACGCGCATGCGCACGTCCATATGCACACATCACGCATGTGCACACAGGTGCCCGCACAAGGCTTCATGGTCATGGTAGACTTTCTCCGGGTGGACCCAAGTGTCCCGGGATTTGACTGCTACTTTTGTCCCTTATTTGGGAGTGAGAAAGTTGGCAACTCTAACTGTAAAAGACATGTTGAGGTGAGTTTAACCCTACTTGAACACCCACCCCCGGTCGGCCGGTCCGCAAGAATATTGTCAATATTAAACCGGTCCGCGGTGCGAAAAAGGTTGGAGACCCCTGTAATATACCATGCAGGTTTGTGAATGTTGGTGTCTATGTCTGTCTGGAGTGATTCGAGCTGGTTACCAAAGAAAACAAAGAGCTGCTGAATAAGATGCAATTAATACCATTAGGTCAGGACTATTAGCTTAAAAATCAACTTAGATAAAGCTTTCACAGTCACCTGAGCAGTTAACGTAACACAGTAATCTGCTTTGGGAAATAGAGGTGGCTTGCTAGATCATACCTGCAGAAAGTGTACCCGTTTCAAACACAGCAGGCTGAGAAAGAATCTGCCTCAATTTATCTTGATGCATGAGTAAAGCTCGTGCTGCCTTAAGTATGTACAGTTTCAGCTGCTGACACCTTAGCAAAAATAAATCCACTTGATCTGAAATGGCAAAAAAAATGTATATTAATACTATTTTCCAAACTGCCAAGCTTGGGAGACTTCAAGTGTTACATTTTATCATTAAAAGAAATTCTTGAAAACTAACATCTAACATTAAAATGATCTTAAAGGTCCACTTGTCATGTTGAGTTTTAATTTATTGTGTCACCCAGTAGAGTAGTGGGGGCAAAAATTTTAAAAAGATTCAGACCTCAATATTAGCAAAGAAGATTTTAGAAGTTCCTTAAGTGTACCAAAATGATCCCATCCAATGGATTCTGTTACAAGTCAGAAATTTTAATTACAGTTGATACAAAACCTTTTGTAATTCATCTTTAGAAACGCAAAGTAGCTGAGTCACACAGGAAGATTACATTGTAGAACATGTGCATGCAGTTGTCTTAATCCGTTTGTAGCCTGAAGTGTCATAAAGTCCACACTCTGCTAGTTCAGAACAAAGATAAAAAATAAACAAAAGAACAAGAGATTCTGCAAATGTTGGAAATCCAGAGTAACACAGAAAATGTTGGAAGAACTCAGCAGGTCAGGCAGCATCTATGGAAAGGAATAAAGAATCAATGTTTTAGGCCAAGGGTCTTCATCTGGACCTTGTTATTTCTTTCCATAGATGCTGTCTGCAGAGTTCCTCCAGCATTTTGTGTGTGTTACTAAAAATAAATAATACTTGAGTTACCTGTAAGGCTCTGATTCGACTTCTTCACCCTGTGCTTTTCAAGTTTGCTCCCTGCCAGATTCACGAGCTGAGCCCAGACAGACAGCATTAGGTCAGAAAATGGCAAGCTGTTAATACTGAAGGCAGTCATTGGGAGCTGAAACATATAAAATAAATGTAGGCCTTATGAATTTGGCCTCTCAAGGTATGAATGTAGTGTGGCTCTGCTCAGATAATGCGAAGGCAAGAAGTAGAGCTCAGTAACCACATATCACCTACCGGCTGTAACTGACTCAAAGGACAAACTCTGTACGTTCTCATGTCATGGAACTGCACTGTAATTTTTCCCTTCGGAGTAATTCGAGCTACAGTCCCCTCACCAAGCTCTTCATGATTCACCTGGCCACCCAATCGCAGCCGTCCATCTATTCCACCAATCACAGCCAGAACTGCCATCAGTCCACCAATCTCTGGATTGTCTGAATCCGGAAAATAATCTTCCAAGACTATCTGCAAGATTACACAGAAAAAGAAAAGATTTCAGACACTAAAATGTAGTATACCTGTTGTCCTAAATAAACATTAATGCACAAGAGATCATGGTTCTTTTTCCCAAGAGTAGACAAAGTTTGGTATTCTGTCATTCAGAATATTGACAAGTGACTGCAAAATCCCTTTCTCTTTCCCATTTGTGAAAAAACCAGAAACCAATGGAGGCACACACCTGGCCTCACAGTCAATGAGAGATTTGGACAGCAAAAATAATATACCTACATATAGTTAACACAAACCACTGGTACAGGTCCACAATCCCTTATCTGAAATGGGCCCAGTTGCATTTCGGAATTCAGAATCTTTTGGATTTCAGACCCCCCCCCCCCGCCACCCCGATACCAAAAAACACGTATGCTTAAGTCCCTTATTTAACCTGTCACAGTGCGGTGGACTTTAGGACCCAGTGGCACACCAAACCTACCCACATCCTCCCAACACACATAAAAGTTACAGGCCAGGCAGCATCTCTAAGAAGAGGTACAGTCGACTTATACTTTATCTCTAGATTACTTATAATACCTAATACAATGTAAATGCTATGTAAATAGTTGTTATACTGTATTGTTTAGGGAATAATGACAAGAAAATTTTTCATTTCCTACAAAAACATTCAATAAAATATAAAAATATACAGCTTCAAACAAACCGAATCGAACACATGGTAAATTACTTATTGGAATAAATGTAGAATGTCACTGTAAAACTTCAGTAACTTGTCTTTCTGTTTATTTAAATCATATACAGTGTTAGTTCCGACACTATTTTCTTCAGTAAGACTCTGCACAGACACAGCACGATCAAGCTTCTGCAATAACTCCACTTTCTGAGTTATTGATAATGATAGATGCTTCCTTCTCTTTTTCTCATTGTTACCCATAGGAGTATCTGCAGCTCTTTTTGACATTTTCACAGTGAAATTAAACAAAGTCAACAGTGAACACAAAATATCAGCGAACTGCAAATGCACGTATAACCAGTACAAGCATTGATCCGCAACTGGCGTCTGGCGGCCTCTGCTAGTGCTGCCACGTTACACCTGAGTGATGTCAGCTGTTGGCAAAAAAAACTTCAGTTTTCAGAGCTTTATGGGTTTCAGAATTTTGGATAAAGGAATGTGAACTTGTAGTTTACAAGTGGTAATTCTAAGGATCTTTGATTTATTTGTCATACGTACATCAAAACACACAGGGAAATGAGTATCTTGCGTTAGATGTGTGCTGGGAGCAGTCCACAAAGCATCAACGCGCTTCTGGCAACAACATAGCATGTCCCAATTTACTATCCCTAACTTGTATATTACCAGATCACCTGGACGAAACCCAAGCAACCGCGGGAGAACGTACTAGCTCCTTATAGATAGTGACAGGAACTGAACCCCAATCTTACAGCTGGCTACTGTAAAGCTTTGTGCTAACCGCTACACTACCATACCATGGACAAACGGTTCCGAGAAGAAAGCTGAACACTGTATGTTCCTGGAGACTGATAATGCCCATTTGTTAAGTGTTGCTACAACAATGGAAGAAAACAGAAAACACCACAATCCAGTGAAAAAAGGACAACACAATTGCAACAAAACCAATAGAGCTACTAACAAAAGCTTTGGTCAGCAGGTGAAAGGGCCTGTTTCTGTGCTATGTGACTCTGACCTATAGAAATGGTTGAGAGCTCAACAAAATAAAAGCTAGATGGAAGAATATTCCCATATATCCCATTAAACAAATAAAGCCTGTTTTCACTTAAAAATTGCAAGTTATGGAGGGGAAAGGGGAACTGAGAATGGGAATGGAATTTATAATTCTCATTGTTGGTTCATATATATTGCTTTTATTCTTGTTTCTTTTAAAGCTAGACATTTTAATGCTTTTTGTGGTACAATGGGATATCAAGCCAACAGTTTCTTAGTCACAAAAATCAGATTTACAAGCATGGAACAAGCAAATAGAGGCAGAAAAGAAACCCAAGTATGTACTTACTGCCTCAGCTTGTTTATCTGCCATGATTTCACTGACACAGTTAAGCTGAGAATTGATATATTCATTGATAAGTCCGTTCCACTGACTCAGAGAGTGAAGGGTTCGCAACAGAGCAACTATTTCCTCTGCTAATGTACTGCTGTGAGTGGCTGTCAGAGAAGCCTGAGGTCTAGTTTTCCTTCTTCTCAGCATTCCTTCTACAAAAAGGCAGAAAATATTTTAAACGTGTGTCCACCATTATTTTTTCCATCATGTTTCTCGATCAGAAAAGTAAACATAAATCACCTCTCAACAGCGGAAGATCAGATGAGCAGGTGCTTAGGAGACTACCCAAAAACACAAACAATTTTTCAACAAGGAACTTCATGTCTCTTGATCGCTCATCTCTGTCCCATGAAGGAAGGACTGTTTGCAGCAAACGCAGGGCTAAGATCTTAACATAAATAAAATAGAAAAGCAGAACATATTAATATAATGCAAGCCTAGAAATTGATTCACTCCTCTCTAGAAAGTCTCATTAAAATGTCTATTCACAACTGGTCAACAAACACTTTACTTGATAGCTTGTCACCAGGAAATTCAGCAAGACCCAAACCATTGAGAACTAGTGAATCAAGCCTTGCACAAGAGAAGGTCTTGCTTTCACACAAATCATCTCTACAGAGTGTGTAAAGAAGATCCATGATGTCAGGGACTGGATCAAGTAGTGGGAGGGGTTGTAAGAGTAATAAACCTGATTGATCAGAAAAAGTGGGTTAAGGCCAGAAGGTTGCTAGGGGGTCAGGTCAAAGGTCAGCAGTTGGGAATGTGATGGGAAGAGTGAATAGCATAGAGGCTGTGTGCCTTCGCAGAAGACACTATCTGTCGGACATATTAAAGAATCAAGGATCTAACAGCAACGAGAAACAAAGGGAACTATTAGTTTAACAAGAAAGCTCTAGAGAATTTGGTGAACTTGAAAACTGATAAATTCCAAATACTGATAACCTACATAAGTTTTGAAGGAAGGAGCTACAGAGAAATGAATAGTGAATGTTGTGGCGGTCATCTTCCAGGGTTCTGTAGGTTCTGAAATTGTTCCTGTGGAACCACCATGGTGGTTAAACAACCTCGTTATTTAAGAAAAGGGATAGAGCAAACAGGCAATTACCCATCCATCAGTGTCAGTGAAAAGGCAGGAGTCTATATTGGAAGAGAAAACCTTGAAAATAATAGAAATATAGAGTGTTAACAAGGATTTATGAAAGAAGAATCGTATTTGACTGATCTGCTTAAGTTCTTTCAAAAGGGACCATTCAAATACAAAAGGGGAAACTAGTCCAAGTGAAGCATTTGGATTTTAGGTGGCTTGCAATCAAGATCCATACAGGAGATTGGTCAATAAAGTGAGAACATATAGAATAGGATAATATGCTTATACTGTACCGAAAGCAAAGAAAGGGAATAAGCAGATTGTTTTGTAAGTTAGCAATTTGTGTCTAGTAAGGTACTGCAGAAATTGATGCCACGCCCCAGCTATTCAAAGTAAATTTATTAACAAAGTTCATATGTCACCATTTACAACTCTAAGACTCATCTTCTTGTGGGGATACTCAATAAATCAATAAAAGAATAATAACCATAATAGAATCAATGAAAGATCACACCAACTTGGGTGTTCAACCAGTATGCAAAAGACCACAAATGGTACAAATCCAAAAAGAAAGAAATAATAATACGTAAATAAGCAATAAATATCAAGAACATGAGATGAAGAGACCTTGAAAGTGAGTCCATAGGTTGTGGGAACATTTTAATAATGGGGCAAGTGATCCTGAGTGAAGTTATGAGACTAATAGTTGGGGAGTAGTAACTTTTCATGAACCTGGTGGTGTGAGTCCTGAGGCTCCTGTACCTTCTTCCTCATGGCAGCAGCAGGAAGAGAGCATGCCCTGGGTGACGGGGGTCCCTGATGATGGATGCTGCTTTTCTGCAACAATGCTTCATTTCAATGGGCTAAACGGTGGAGGGAGGGGCTTTACCTGTGATGGACTAGGCCTTATCCACTACATTTTGTAGGAATTTCTATTCAAGGGCATTGGTGTTTCCATATTAGCCTGTGTTGCAGCCAGTCAATATACTCTCCACCACACATCCAGGGAAGTTCATCGAAGTTTTAAATATCATGCCAAATCTTTGCAAACTCCGAAGCAAATAGAGGCGCTGCCGTACCTTCTTCGTAATTGCACTTAAGTGTTGGACCCAGGAAAGAGCCTCCAAAATGATAACACTGAGGAATTTAAAGTTACTGACCCTCTCCACCTCTGATCCTTCTGTGAGTACAGGCTTGGACTTCTAGTTTCCTTGGCCTGAAGTCAATATTCAGCTCCTTGGTCTTGCTGAGTGAGTAAGAGGTTATTATAATGGTACCACTCAACCTGATTTTCAATCTCCCTCCTATATGCTGATTCATCATCACATTTGATTTGGCCTGCGACAGTGGTGTCAGCAGCAAACTCGAACTCTTAATCTATACAAATCTTCTTTACAATCTATACAAGTGATTTGGCTGAAGGCATTAAATGCCATCTTCTCAAATTCGTTGACAACACAGAACCAGGCTCAAAAATGGAGAATAATGTAAAAAGAATACAAGACATAAACAAGCCAAATGAAAGGGCAAGAACAGAGTAATTGGAATATTATGTTGAAGAAAATGTGAGATCATCCACTTTGGTGAACATAATCAAAAATCAAAATATTTGTAAAATGGCAAGCTACTGGATAGCATAGATATGCAAAGGAATTTGGATGTACTTATATTCAAGTCAGTGAAGATCATCGTGCATGTATAGTGGCCAATTGGTATTTAATCCTTTACATTAAAAGATTTTAATTACCAGCAAATCTCATTACAATTGTGTAGAGAACCTTGATAAGATCATATCTGGAGTAATGGATACAAATTTGGTTCATCTAAGATGTACTTACATGCAAATGTGGACAGCATGCTAAAAAAGATTCAGTGGGCTAGTTTCAAAGGTTTGTCATATGAGGAGAAGCTGAGTAGACTAGAACTGTACTCTCTGGAGTTTAGAAGAATCAGAGGAGATCGCTTCAAAACTTACAATACTGTTAAAAGGTTTGACTACCCAGATGCTGAGAAGACGTCTCTCCATTTCCCCTTACTGATGAATCTTCGACTAGGTTTGAAAATATGGGGTAGGCCATTGAGGATGGAAAAGAGGGAGCTATTCCTCTCCTCTACCAACATCTCCTCCAACTCAGAAAGGAATGAACCTTGGAGGACTGTGAAGATTCAATTCAACCATTGAGTTACTTTAAAAACTGTGATTTGTGGGAATTTATGGATATGATAATACTATCAAGAAATGATACTGAGGTAGAAGATGAGCCACGATCTTAACAAATAAGACAAAACAGCCAAATGACCTAATCCTGCTTCGATTCCTTACATTCTTGGGGTCGGCAAATGGGGTGTTGGATGATGGTTGGAAAGTAGGTGGGCTACAGGCCCTTGTGAAAGTCAGATAAGTACATTAATCAAGACAGAATAACGCACACAAAATGCTGGAGGAGCTCAGCAGGTCTCAACAGAGTCTTGGCCCAAAACATCGTCTCCAGAGATGCTGCCTGACGTGGTGAGTGCCTCCAGCATTGTGTGTGAATTGAACTGAATTGATTTGACTTTATTTCTTACATCCTTCACATACATGAGGAGTAAAAATCTTTACGTTACGTCTCCCTCTAAATGTGCAATTTATAGTAATTTGTAATGAATAGTATGTACAACAGGGCAGTCAATATAGCATAGAAATACAATTGTATCAGTGTGAATTAATCAGTCTGATGGCCTGGTGGAGGAAGCTGTCTTGGAGCCTGTTAGTCCTGGGTTTTATGCTGCGGTACCATTTCCCAAGATGGTAGCAGCTGGAGCAGTTTATGGTTGGGGTGACTCTGGTCCCCAATGATCCTTCAGGCCCTTTTTACGCACCTGTCTCTGTAAATGTCCTGTATAGTGGGAAGGTCACATCTACAGATGAGCTGGGCCGTCTGCATCACTCTCTGCAGAGTCCTGCAATTGAGGAAGGTACAGTTCCCATAGCAGGCACTGATGCAGCCAGTCAGGATGCTCTCAATTGTGCCCCTGTAGAAAGTCCATAGGATTTGGGGACTCGTGCCAAACTTCTTCAACTGTCTGAGGTGAAAGAGGTACTGTTGTGCTTTTTTCAACCACACCGCCAGTATCTACACACCACGTGAGATTCTCGGTGATGTGTATGCCAACGAATTTAAAAGCTCAACCCCAGATCCATTGATGTCAACAGGGGTTAGCAAACCCCATTCTTCCTGTAGTCCACAACCAGCTCCTTTGTTTTTACAATATTGCCACAACCAGCTCCTTTGTCTTTTCAACATTGTCACAACCAGCTCCTTTGTTTTTGCAACATTTTTACCCTAGATTTCCAGCATCTGTAGAATCCTTTGTGTTTATTAATAAAGACAGACCAGACCATGGTGAGATCCCAACACCAGATACCACAGACTGGGATTAAATTGGTTGATCACTTTTTCACTCATAAAATGCTAGGTACTGATCAGATGAAGAGGTCTCTGACCTCAAACTTTAATTCCAGTTCCTTCGCCATTGGCGCTCCCCAACCTGCTCAATACCTCTAGCTTTTATCTGCTTTTATTTTGAAGCTCAAGCATCAACATTTCAATATGGTTTTACAACTAATACTTAACACTTTGAGGTGAAATACCGAGATGTTTGAATAATGAGAGGGGTTGGGGGGGGAAGGAACACTTCAGACAAAAAGCATTTTATTTTTAATATTTCCAGCCCTTGGCTCCTTCTAAAAATGAGTTCAACGACAGAAGTTCTCACCTGTCGCTGCAGTGACACAGCAGTAAATGACTGTTGTCCTTCAACAATCCTGGTTAGCAAACTAATCCACTGAGGTGAACTCAGAGTACCACACATTCGAGGAGTAAGTGCTATGCTTCTAATGAAACCCAGTGTACACCAGCTCCTGTGTTGCTCTCTGGATACCATTTTGTTTACAGAAGAAGCTGGGGGAAAAAAATGGATATTTTAACTTCTCTAAATAATGCACATATGCTTCATGTATTTCAGTAGATTCAAAGATGATAAAACCATGCCTAAAAGGTGTGCAGCCAGTCCGCATTGCGACCTGCACGTTTTATTCATTGTTCCCATCAGTCTAAGGCAATCTTTTGGTTACCAAAGCTCTCACTGTGCCAAATATAACAACTCAATATACAAGAACAAGAGAAGTTTGAATGGGTGCATGAATGAGAGGATTTTGGAGGGAAATGGTCCAGACATAGGTAGATGGGGCAAAAGATCGGGTTTGGTTTGGATACAGTGGGTGAAAGGCCTATTTCTGCACTGCGGTGCTCTATGACTCCAACAACAAAACTATTTTTTCCTTACAGGAGTTAGTGACAGTTGGAATAATTAAATAAAACACAACATTATCACTGACTTTATACACTACTTTGAACCTAGTAGTAAGTGCACGTTCAGCAAACTTGTAAGTCTGGGCTCCAGGCCAGTAAATAACGCCATATTTAGAATTTCTACACAGACCTAATAATAAATCACTGTTTACTTTAAACTTACAATTCGACCAAGAAACAAGATGCTCGAGGAACTCCACAGCTTCTATGGAAGGAAATGGATAGTCAATGTTTCAGAACTAGACCAGTTCATTTGGACTGAATGATGAAAAGAGGAAGGGGTGGAGCAAGATTTAGTAAGCGATGGAGTCCTGATGAAGGGTCTCAGCCTTGAAACGTCAACTGTACTCTTTTCCATAAACGCTGCCTGGCCTGCTGAGTTCCTCCAGCATTTTGTGTGCATTGCTTGGATTCCCAGCATCTACAGATTTTATCTTGTAAGCAATGGATAAATCCAGTGAGGAGGAGCAACAGGCAAAGGAGGGGAGAGTGGGTAGAAGCTGAGAGCTGAGCAGTGGAGATGACAAAGAGCTGAAGATTTGGAATCTGAAAGGAGCAGGAAGTGGAGCATGGAATCAGGTCAGGGAGGTAGGGTGAGCAGAGGGGAGCAGCAGGGGAGGGGAACCACAGTAGGTTGGAGAAGAGGAAACAGGGTGACAGGGACTAGAGTGAGTGCAAGAAGAACTGAGTAGATTAGGAGAAAAGACAAAAGAGAACAAAGGGAATTGATTTACTGGAAGCCAGAGGATTCAGAGTTCATGCTGTCAGGTTGCAGGCTATTCAGGTGGAACAGGAGATGCTATTTCTCTAGCTTGCGTTTTGCCTCACCCTAACAGTGGCAGACTTGTCAGTGTGGGAATGGGGAAGAGAATTAAAAAGGGCTAGCAATTGGAGTTCCAGACAGCCAGGGCAGTAGGAGCAATCAACAAAGCGGTCGTCTAGTTTGCTACTGGTCCAACCAATGTTGAGGAGGCTACGGTAGGCACACCAGATGTAATAAATAAGCTTGAAGGATTTGCCTTGCCTGGAAGAGATATTTAAGGGTCTGGAAGGGGTGAGGAGAGAGGTGTAGGGACAAGTGTTGCAACTCATCTAGTTACAGGTGAAGGCACTTGGCAAGGGTGGGGAGTGATGAGCAGACAAGGAGTCATGGAGAGGGATCCCTGCAGAAAGCAACACAGGTGGAAAGGTGAAATTGCAGTTGAGATGATGCAGATGATGGAAGTTGCTAAGGATGATGTGCTGGATGCATAGACTGGTAGGTGATAAGACCGGGGAAGCCTATCTCTGTTCCATCTGGTGGGTAGAAGGTCTCATCTGAAGAACAGATGCAGCAGAGACAGAAGAACTGAGAAAAGACACGGGCAACAAAACTAAAAACAAATCAGACAGACTATTATACAAAACATAAAGCTTCTATCATTAGAAGTTATTCAAAAAGTGATATTTATAATTTCCTCATGATAGATGAAGTCGAAATTCAGAACATCATCACGGGTTAAAGGTTGGTCCAGACCTTACAGTTCAATACCTGTTTTATCTGAGGCTCCACTTTCCACCAACATCCGCAAAAGTCCACATAGAGTTTTAATAGCTTCATTTGGAACTACGTCTGAGTGAATTCCAGCAGAAAGAGATAATGTCTGCAGAAGATTAACTGTTGCCATCAACAACATCAATGTTGGGTGAGTGTTCTTTTCCACGGATTCCACTTCTGTGCACAAAAAAGATTTCGTATTTATTTTTCCAATAGTAAGCATTTTTCAAAGGGCAGCACAGCAGCGCAGTAGCTAGCACAACACTTTACAGTACAGGCAACCAGGGTTCAAGTCCCGCCGCTGCCTGTAAGGGGTTTATACGTTCTCCCCGTGACCGCTCAGGTTTTCTCCCGCAGTCCAAAGATGTACCAGTTGGTAGGTTAATTGGTCATTGTAAATTGTCCTGTGGTTAGGCTAGGGTTAAATCGGGGTTTGCTGGGCAGCGTGGCTCGAAGAGCCTGTTCCCCACTGTATTTCAATAAAATAAAATAAGATCTTTCCTTACTCAGCTTTCCAATATTGTCAAGAGAAGCTCACACTAATTACACATGGCAAGTCCTCATTGGACATTGCAGTTTACACTGAATAACAGACTTGCTTTCATTGTGAAATTAGAATCAATATGGAGAGGATGTTTCCCCTAGTGGGAGAGTCTAGGGCCAAAGGGCACAGCCTTGGAATGCAAGGACATTCCTTTAGAATAGAGATGAAGAGGAATTTCTTTAGCTACAAGGTGGTGAAGCTGTGCAATTCATTGCCACGGATGGCTGTAGAGACCAAGTAATTGGATATATTTAATGCGGATATTGATAAGTTTTTGATCAGTTAGGGTATCAAAAGGTTATGGAGAGAAGGCAGGAAAAAGGGATAATAAATCAATCATGATGGAATGGTGGAGCAAACTCAATGGTCTCATTTTGCTCCTCTATATTAAGGATTAAGAGAAATTGCTAAGAAAACTTTTAAGATTAAGATTCACTTAAGTACCTTGACAATGCTACAATCTGCATTAATAAACCATAACTAAATGTTCAATTCCTTTCTAAACAAGAACAGTTTCATCATTATACACTCTGCTGAATCCAAACTCCTGCATTCAAATAAAAATACTAAACATTTTTCAAAAACATGACGTTAAGCAGATAAAAGTATGCACTCCAACTCCTTCAAAACCAGGTTAGTTTAAAAACTATTCCATTCTAGCCCCATTTATGTTTTTCCCCCACTAAAAAATTCAAACTAATTCTAACAGTATTAACAATTCACCAAATATTTGATCACTAACCCGAATCATCTTCTGTGTCAGAGTCTTCTGTAGCTGGCTGCGCAGTGGGTGGTGGTTCAGCCAGCTTCAGGTCATACTTCCCTTCTTTTCCCATCCTGTAGGAGTTGGTGCTCCCAGTATCCCACTGGACTCTGATCCAACCGTCATCTCCCAGTTCCCCAATAACACGGCCTAATCCTGGAGGAGGTCCATCCTGAAGTGGGACATACAAATAAAACGAAAACTAAATGATACTTGTGATGCAGCTACCCTGGGCCAACTAAATGCAGAGTAACACACACAAAATGTTGAAAGAACTCAGCAAGTCAGGAAGCAGCAATGGAGAGGAATGAACAGACAACATTTGAGCCAAGACCTGATGAAGACTTGCTGAGTTCCTCCAGCATTTTGTGTATTATTCTGGATTTCCTCCCAAATGCATTCTGTAATATATTAAGTCAAATTATTAATATCTAAACTTCACAAGTTAAAAGTTTAAAGTTATCTTTAACTTTTAGTTGTCTAAATTTAAAATTATTCATGTGCAACATTATAGGCTGAAGGGCCTGTACTGCACTGTTCTGTTCTATTACTTAAATAAAAATTCAAGTGCACCTGATGGGCAAGTGGTGAAATGAGGGGTGAAGAGTTCTTGTCTTTTTATTTATCTTAATCTCAGAGTTTTTAGTCAGTTGCTCTGTACTGGAGAGGGGAGAGCCTGCCGCAGTGTCCAGAGAGTGTTGCCCAGGTTTTTTTTCTGCATTTTGGATGTAGATTTGACATATATACTCTATTTTTCAGTCTTATAGCTTTTACATTCTGTGTTTTTATTTTGCCCAATCTTCTCTTTTTCTTTTGTTCGGGAAGGGGGATTTTGGGGGAGGGGGTGTCAATGTGCTTGATCCACTTTGTTCAATTTTTTTGTGTGGGAGGAGGGATTTGGAGATCAACATGCCTGTTCTGTTTTTATTCATTTTTTTGTGCGGGAGGAGGGAGTTGGTGGGGTGGGGGTGGGGGTCTGTTCCATTTTTTTTGTGCGGGAGGGATTTTGGGGTTGATGTTCCTGCTGCCTTTCTTTTCTTTCTTGGTTTCATGGTTACCCAGAGAATTGAAGAATTTCAGAGTTGTATACTAATAATAAATAAATCTTTGATCAATATAATTTGTTCTAACAGTACTGTACTCTTTTTGCCTATTGTGTACTTTGCGTTATGAAACAGCAAAACAAAAGGAAATCAATTTCTGGTAAAAAAAAAACTGACACCAGAAGTGATAAAAGTTTGTTTCACCACAAGTAATATCATAGTTCTGCTTGCATTCTGCAATTACATACTGGAAAAAGTTCTATCAACTTTTAAACAATGAAAAACATGATAAATATACAAATGGTACTCAAGTTTATAATATGAGCTTCCTCAGATAGACTTTAATCACATTCAAAACCCCGAAATACTAAGTTAAGCTCCCAAAATTTCAAAATAGATGTTTTGCTATGCTTCAAAGTATTATCAGAGCCAAACACAAAAGTCACCATTGAAGCAGGACTCGCAGAAGAACTTCAAATCTGCATGCAAAGGCAGATCATATACATCCAATTAAGATATGCACAAATACAGGGTAAGCACAATGTATGATGCTCTCTATAGTTGTTTGAGAGCTGAATCAGAAAAAGGCACACTCAATTTTCCTTTTCTACTTTGCCCAAGTGATACAAACAAACTCAAGAAATACAATTTCTACCTTAGGCAAATATAATATGTAGGAGCCATGCATCTGTTCTCTATCTGCATTGTATTCTGTGTTGCGCATTGATTATGTTTATGATGATAACTAGTCACATGAGTGGGGGCGAAGAGAGTAAGCTACGTATTTGTGCTTTGTTCATGGCAGTTTGCAGCTGACCGCTCAATTACGCTCAACTTAAACCTGAGTACGTTAAGTTTCATCACTTCAAGATTGTATGTTTGCTAATTGCTAATAAAGGATTAAACATATATCTTCAGCTTTTAGAACAATCATTATTGGCGCACAGGGAGCATCATACAAGTATAACAAATCTGTGGGGGTCGCCAGCAGCGCCAATTTGGTTTAGTTAGAATTGGCCGCTACATAACAGTTTTGAAATAAATCAACATTAATTTGACTCTGTACCTGATCCCCCCATTTCCAGTCCACACCTCTCATGACTCTAGTCCCAATCTTCATCATTGCTGCTAACTCTGGACCAGAAACAGGCAGTGGAACTGGTGTGGTTTCCTTTCTTGACTCCTCTAAAACAGTGGCTGAAGCTCCATGAAGAGAAACACCAACATCATCCTCCCCACTGTCAGAAGCAGGACCTTCGGGGGAAAAGGGAGCTATATTAAGTTTAAATCTGCTTTCCTGCAAAATAATATTCTTAACATCTCCAGGAGACAAGAAACAAATGAATACATTTATCACAAATAGTGTATCCTTGATACGGTCACTTTTGAGCATTTTTCATTTTCTTTACAGAAACAATAGGTAACAGATCATTAAAAAAAACTGCACAAAACCCAAACAAATGACCTTGCAGTCTGAAGTTCTTTAGACTTTGGAATGGCCCAGCTACCACCTTTTCACAGGATTACCTGAAAGCACATGCATCATTCTAGATCTGATTTGCAAACTGTGGAAAGCTAGATATGGGATGGAGGTGGGCAGCTACATGGATTCCATTTTTGGCAGTGGCTAGGAAAACCTCATAACAAGATCCAAGACTACCCATGGCCAAAAGCCCATGGGAATTGATTAAGTGACGGATTTAACAGAAAACCAACACAAAGCTGGAGATCCAGCACCAAAGGCATTGCCAGCATTTCATTTCATGCAAAATCAAAGTAGTCTTTCGGTGGGCTGCTAAGAGTTGGTACCTAGTGTGTTGTTTGCCTACTAATTTCTATTAAGAGATTAGAAGGACAAAAACATTAATGACTTGCATTAAAGAACTAGATTAATTGGTCTAATATAAACATTGATTTTCTTTAGAACTTGATTGTTTAGTCAATAACAGACAGGTAGTCAACACTTCATTTGCATCACTGTCCGTGGTGATGAAAATAATATCTTTAAGGAAGCAACACGCTTAGCATGGTCAAGAGGTCATCCACTGAGCTCCTTTTACATCATAGCCTGTTTAAAAATGATCAACAAATTAGAAGTAAATTCTTATTTCCCCTTCACTCTACCAACACTACATGTTTGAAAAATACATTCTTATTGTAAGATTGATTCTGATCAGAGAAAGCAGGCCTAAATGGACTAATATTCAGGAGAGGTAACTTCATTGATAGACATCAGAAATATCTTAATGTGTGCAAATCTAGATTTTTTTTTTAAACAGATGATTACAATGGCTGTTCAAGTGCTTGTTTAAATTCTTTTTTAAAAAATATATTGATAAAATTACAGTTATCCTGGCCTTAAACAAAAGTTGTCTTACAGATGGTCCCACCATTTTCTTTACCAAAGACAGTCAAACAGCAATGGGTTTCAGCCCAAGATGCCAAATGTCCATTTCTCACTTCCAATGCTTCCTGACCTGGTGAGTTTCTCCAGCATCTTATGTGATACTTCCATCACTTTGATTATTCAGAATCACATTTTGGCTTCTCTCCTGACCTCTAAATTACTAAAACATTGTCCCACACTATCTCTCTCAGAAATATCAAAATTTCTTTCAGCACTTAACTCCATTTCATTGACAATCTTTATTTCAGTAAATGGTCCCTTCCTTCACTCTAAATTTACTTAAGCCCCAAACTCCTGTGGATTTCGCCAAATATTTACAACACACCTTCTTCACTTTACTATCTTCAAAGTTTCCTTGGCCTGTGGTTATAACATACGTTCCCTGCATCCTTGCAAAAATTAAAATGATCCTTATATGCACCAATTCTCTCTTCTGACTAGCACCTATCCTTGTCACAGTTTCTTACATTCAAATGCTGAGATGTTAGTCCTTCATTTCCCACACCTCTGTGGCATCAAGTTCCTGAACCATTCTTTCACTTCTACTTTAGGTCATTGTCTCAGACAGCCAAAGCTGTAGTCACTAGCAAAGCTCTTCTATCAAGATGAGAGCTTTGTTACAAGGTCATGGAGACTACACTTGAGGAAACCTTGCTTAGTTATTCATTTCTAGAAGTGGCGTAACTGCAAGTAACATTCAGGATCCCCCCATTCAACAGTAAAAATCATTAATAACTCAAGGCTCATGCCAGATGATAAAAATATCAGGCTCTCTTTTCTCTGAGTAAATGCATCCTGAAACTTCATTCCATTGCTCAACCAGCTTGCAGAATTTAACAGAGATGAATGGTTCAGTTACCTCTTTTTCACCATTGCCCCATGACCTACATTTTGCTATTTTGACTCTATTCCACGAACCTCCTGATAGCTATCTATTGTTCCTGGGCTCTGTGTTAGCTGTAAGCGATGTCAGACTATAACACCAAACAGTGTTTCTCGAGCTTGCCTCACTATACAGCAAGATAATGGCCGATCCAACATTCAAGTTCACTTTCACATCCTATCATCATGACCTTGGTTTATTGATTAATCATACATCTCAGCTTCAAATATATTCAAGAAGTCAATTTAAAGGAATTTCAGAGGCTCACAACCCTTTTAAAACAAAAAAAATCCTTTCTTATCTCAGACTTAAATGTGTGTGCTCTTATTCTGAGACTATGCCCTGTAGTTCTAACTCCTACGGGGAGAGACAGAGAGAGAGACAGAGAGAGAGACAGAGAGAGAGAGAGAGAGAGAGAGAGAGTTAGCCTTCCAATAGTCACTGATCTTATATTTTAATCAGATCACACCTCATTCTTCTGTCCTCCTGATGAACCTGCTGAATCTTTTCTCTTAAAACAACCTTTTAATAACATCTGGGATCATCCTAGTAAACCTTCTCTAAACCAACTCCAATGATAATATCTTTTCTTAAATATAGGGACCAAAACTGTCACAGTACAGTAGATGCGGTTTTCTCGGCACCTTTTACATTTGTAGTAAGATTCTCTACTTTTATAGTTAAACCCCTTGAAACAAAAGCCAGCATTGTATTAGCCTTCTCGATTATCTGCTGCACATATATGCTTTGGCATGCTTCAGAAACAGTTCTCAAATCCCTCGTTTTGCATCTTTCTACAATTTTTGTCCATTCAAATCAGGTGACCCCAACCTTGGGTCCACGGACCCCTTGCTTAATGGTAATGGTCCATGGCATAAAGGTCCATGATTTAAATGATAACCCTTTCTTCAACTTCTGCTTCTCTTCCTTTCAAAATGACTTCCATTTACTTCAGCTCAGATAAGTCTACCCTTTGTGGCCTTTGGCCATTCCATCTTCAGCCACATTTCACTGTGTTTTTATTTTCCACTCTGACCCATCTGCCACAGATACTTTTGAAGTCTTAGATCTCTAAAATGCGCAAAATCATATTTAGTCTTATAGCAGAAAATAACACTCTAGCATAAAACAATAATATCTTCTCATCTGATCTTCCTCTTTGCAGGCTTCTACATGGGACCTCATAACTCCTCTCCAATGTCTTTCTGTCAAAGAGCTGAAGATATTTTAATCCAAATGTCATTGACAATGACTTACAAATTCTAAAAAACAGGCTTCTCCAAATCCTCTTTGCTCTTCCTACTATCTCTATACCAATCAAATTGCTTGGCTGATATATACCCTTGGATGAGTTTTAACCTCATTTTCTTCTGAGATTGAAACCAGTGTTTTCAATGATCATCACCTGACTACTCCAACAGTCTTCTTTCCATCCTCCCATCATCCAACTACAAGAAAACTACACAGCTCGGACCCAATTTTACATTAATTACAAGATACAATTATATACAACTTTCTTTCTGTGTTAGGGCAAGAAAAGACCTTGCTGGATAGTCTCAAGCTAAACCTCATAAGAAAACATCCAAGTTAAAGCAGCTACACTGATCTAGATCTGTCCTGAGAGAACACTAGGATAAACTTTATCAACATGAAAGTCAAAGTAATAAAGGTGAACACCAAATCAAGGTGAAATTCCAGGGTAAAGAAACTTCAGACGTCCCAGTTATATTAATTCCATTCCACAAGCCATAGGAGATTATATTCAAAAATAAATCTTATAAATTTAATTTTAGTACAGTAACAAAAAGCACTGCATATTTTTAAAATCCATATGTTTCCATAATACCTAAGGTGCACACTTACCGAATGCGCACAACACAGCCCCACCTTTAAATCTGTTTCTTTCCAATTTTGATATGGACGGTCCTGTTCCTGAAAGTACAAATCGCTTCTTTGAATGATAGACTGGTAATGAGGTCATTTTTGGAAGGCAATATTTATCATTCCTCGAAGTTTTATACCAAAGGAAAGCAGTTTTTAAAAATACTAATTTCTATAAGAAAATAATGATGGCTACATACTAGTAAAAAAAAACATACATATGCATAAAATATATAAGCAGCTGGCTGCTTTAGAACTTGATAAAGTCAAAATTTTAACAGTCAGGAGATCATGAAAGGAATTTAGGAAATTATGTGAAAATTGGGAAACAATTTCTACACTTTTAAGGACTTTAATGATATTTACAAATACATTTGAAAGGCTAACTTGATAGAACAGGTCAGAAGGAAATTATGGAATTGAAAGGCAAAAATATAATGAAACTATCAGAAAAACAAGATTCAGCTCTGAAATAGTGTACTTTTATCCAAATTGTCCGAAGAATAAGGAAAAAATATATTGTGCAGGCTAAAACAGTCAAAGGAGCTCAATAACAGACCTGGAATCAAAATTTTTATGAAGACCCTAGTATGTTGAAAACAGTGAGGTGTGAAATGATTTTATCCTACTGTGCCCATTTCCCAAAACATACCATGTCAAAATCTCTTAAACTCAGTTCCCACTCTGCCAAGAGAACCAAGACTAATCCCTTTTGCATCATCACCTCAGGCCATTCTTCATTTTTCCTCTAGACTTTGCCACATTATCAAACAAATCACATTCATTCAAGATTCCTTATATAGCACCTGCACCACCTACAAAACAACCAGTACTTCTCTTAACAAATTTTAATTTCCCCATCTAAGACCATCTTGCAACAGGACCCCAGGGTTCTCTCCTTGCCTACAAATTAACCCGACCATTCAAGTGCCTCAAGAACGCACAAAAAAATCAATTATCAACTGATAATCAAGGAGTCAGAGAGGAAAGGAAAGAGATAGATTGTTTTTATTTGAGCTTGAATTGACTCCAAGGTGAAAGCTGGGACTTTGACTCCAAGGTGAAAGCTGGAAATACACTCAGTAGCCACTTTACATACACCTGCTCATTAATGTAAATATCTAAACAGCCAATTATGTGGCAGCAACTCAATAAATAAAAGCATGTAGATATGGTCAAGGATTCAGTTGTTGTTCAGACCAAACATCAGAATGAGGAAAAAATGTGATCTAAGTGACTTTGACCGTGGAATAATTGTTGCTGCCAAACAGGGTGGTTTGAATACCTCAGAAACTGCTGATCTCCTGGGATTTTCACGCACATCAGTCTCCAGAGATTACACAGAATGGTGCAAAACACAAAGAAACATCCAGTAAGTAGCTGCTCTATGTGTGAAAGTGCCTTGTTAATGAGAGAGGTCAGAGAACAATGGTCAAACTAGTTCCAGCTGATGGGAAGGCAGCAGTAACTCAAATAACTACGTGTTACAGGGTAGAGTGCAGAACAGCATCTCTGAATGCACAAGACATCAAACTCTGAGGTGCATGGGCTACAGCATCAGACCACAATAATTGTGGAACTAATAAAGTGGTCACTGAGTGTATGTTTCGAGATAAAGAGTGTACTAACAGTTTATAGATACTTATAAGAAAGCAGGAATAAAGGTGAACTCCTCATTATGAGAAGAGAAAAACAAGACACAGGTTATAAACAATGGAATAACAAGAGGAGAATTCATAAATTGATATCCCAGATACTATTCATGGAAGATTGCTACAAAATCTGCTTTTATTAGCAAAAAAGCAATACATCTTCATATAACAATAAACCACTTTAATTGGCTCCAAACTGTGCTAAGGTCACATATGTCAACAATCTTCCTTTATAAAGATTAAAAAAAAAGATAGAAGACCAAATTAATGAGATATGTGAAAGAGAATGAAAGTTCTTGGAAAACAGAATCATACCACATTTTACTGACCTATCAGACGTAGAATTGTTTGAGTCAATGCGAGCAAACCAGAATTCAACAGAAGACCCAGACTGTTGGCTCCGTGCTGAAGAGTTAGCATATTAATCATGATAAGCAGGAAGCGAGCTTGGGGAACAGTACCAAGGCTTGGTCCTGATGGATTCTCATTTGTAACAGTTTGCAGAGAAACAGACTGCACTCCTAAAAATAGAATGCTTTAATTAGTACTATTTTGATCTTGCAATTATCTTGCATTAAAATTCTTTCTATTTGAATAGTCAAATGACCAAGACCCCATTGCAAATAATTAAGTTATGAAATATTCATTCAAAAGACACCACTACATTACAGTTGTAGTGCTCCAAAATTCTGAAACTGTGTTATATTTACTTTGTGTTCACAAATAGAAGTTACAATTCCATATAAGAATTGGTATAATTGCTAGAGTTGAGGGTGGATGAGGGTGGATCTCACTGAAACTTATAGACTATTGAAATGACTGAATAGAGTGGGCTTGGAGAAAATGTTTCCTATAGTGGAGGAGTCTAGTACCAGACAGCACAGCCTCAGAATACAAGGAGTCCCATTAGAACAGAGATGAGAAGGAATTTCTTTAGCCAGAGAGTGGTGTACCAGTGAAATTCTTTGCACAGACAACTGTGGACGCCAAGCATTTGGGTATATTTAAAAGGAAGGTTGAAACGTTCTTGATTAGTCAGGACATCAAAGGTAACAGAGAGAAGGCAGGAATGGGATTGAGAGGGATAATAAATCAGCCATGATGGAATGGTGGAACAAACTCAATGGGCAGAATGGCCTAATTCTGCTCTTATGTCTTATGGTCTGAAAACAATTAGTCACCTGATTTTGTAATTTCCATTGTGGTTTTGTTAAATTGCTTTGCTGATGCCTCTGTAAATTCTGTGTTTGTATTGGGGAAGTAATTTCAGTTGGGAATTAGAGACAAATGTACTGAAAAAGAAATGGTAGTTTGTGTAGTAAATTTGAACATCTTGTTGTTTTGCTGCTTATTCAAAACAAATGCATCAAAGTTCATGAACTTAATGCCAGCACAACTACAAGTTTATGTAGTGCTTCTGCCTTGGATAACAAGCGTATTATTGCAGACTATTTCACTATCACTCCAGCAGATGCATTTCCACTAACTTATCAGTAATGGCACACAACATGAAAACATCTGGCAGCATAGATATGATTTTATCTTCTGTGCCTGGGGTAATTACTTCCAGCAGTCCCACATATTGGTGGTGGCAAGTCAATGACTGGTGGCAAAAGGAAGGGAAAATTTCAGGTATAAATTTCATCTAAGCACATTTTATTCCAAATCTGCACTTCAGCTTCTAACTTTATTTTTATATAATTCTTTACTCTCCATAATTGTTGAATGTTGGTGCTTTTTGTTGCAAGTCACACCAACACACTACAGCAAAGTCTGAATACGGGTAAATGTATATGGTGAATAAAGTTGATCACTGATAAAACAAACAAAGCAACTGAGGCCTATTTGACGGTCTACACAGAGATATTAATATGCTACAGGCTTGGAGAGTACACTGAATCAGAATCGGGTTTAGTATCACTGGCACATATTGTGTAATTTGTTATTACATGGCAGCAGTACAATGTATTACAGAATAATAAAAACTGGAAATTCCTGTAAGTACATTTTTAAAAAATAAATTAAATAAACAGTGCAAAAGGAGAACAAAGTAATGAGGTTGTGTTCATGGGTTCAATGTCCATTCAGAAATCGTGTGGCAGAGGGGAAGAAACTATTCCTGAATCATTGAGTATTTGCCTTCAGGTTCCTGTATCTCCTCCCTGATGGTAGCAACGAGGAGGACACATCCTGGTGATGAGGGTCCTTAATGGTGGATAGAAACATAGAAACATGCCATCTTTTTTGAGGCATCGATTCTTGAAGATATTCTGGATGCTGAAGGCTGCTGCCCATGATGGGGCTGACTGAGCTTACAACTTTCTGCAGTTTCAACTTATTTTGATCCTGTGCAGTGAAACCCCCCTCCCCCAAAATAGACGGTGATGCAGCCAGTTTGAATGCTCTCCACGGTATATCTGCAGAAATCTGCAAGTGTATTTGGTGTCATACCAAATACCCTCAAATATCTAACGAAATATAGCCACTCTTGTGCCATCATTTGTACTGCATCAATATGTTCGGCCCAGGATAGATCCTCAGAGAGGCTGAAGGCCACCAAATTGTCATTACAAAACAGAAAACGAATAAACTCTGAAGTAATGAGATACTATCAACCATCAGCAGCCCCACCGCAACATTATTGTCAAGTGTATTTTTCACTCTATTGTTATAATCATAATGAGGGTTGATCCATCCTCATTCAATAAAAAGTGCTGAAGCCACAACAGGTACAGTACCACACATGCCTAAAAGCTATTATAGGTGGTCACATACTGAAACAATAAAAAGTACACGAGACAGAGATAAGGGATGAGGGGACTAATGCAAAGGACATCCAAAGGAAAACACTCCCCTGGCAGGAATCACATCTGGCACAGAAGTTGCAATGTTGGGGTTAATCAACCTGACTCAAATTGCTCTAAAAAAATTTGGACTACAGTTCCCAATCTATGTTTGGAGTTTGGTGTTGAATGTAAGCAATCTGACCTGCCCAAAGGAGCAAACTGGGAGGATAGCTAGGGGAGGAAGGCACTTTTATTATCTCTGTTATCCTACCAGTGGATTTTGCAAGGAGAGGGATTATGATCTCACTCCAATTATTTTGGTCATGAGAATTTTCCCTACATAGCTTAGTTTCCTCCTACAACAAAGGGATGTCCTGTTTATTAAATTAATTAACATCTACCAAATGTCCCAAATATTTCAGGGAAAATCAGAGGGCATGTAAGAGAATGAGTTACAAGGTGTGAATAGGATTGCTTCAAGAGTTGGCAAAGAGTCAAAGCACTGCCATTGTGATATATGATCTCAGAAAAGCCTTTCCCTGTGGCAAAAAGAAAACCTCTCAGTAGGTATTATAATAAGATTTGTTTCCCTGCCTGGAAATGGCCACAATCTTTGAAAAAGATTGGCAGTCTCTTCTTTCCAGACAGGAGAAATGAACTTATGAATGTGACAGGTATTTCTCTCCCTAAAGTTTAGAGATCTGCAACTACACCAGTCTCCTCTTAAGGCTCTGTTTCTTCAATTATTATGTCATAAACATACACTCGTTTTCAAACATACATGTACAGGGCTGATAAGACACTGAGAAATGGTCTGAGGTTTGTGAATGATCATATTTTTCTCTAAGCCTGTAATAAATTTATGATTGCGTAAACAAGCATACATATTTGTTCTAGAACAAGGTACCGGTCTAATTCTCAAGGCACTCCAATAAAAAATTATGCCTTTCAAATTATTTTGAATATTTATGGAACTTTAAAACTTCAAGAAATTAAGTAATTTCATGTATAGCAGGTATATGGATACCACAATATGTACAATTCCAAAAAACTGAGATTTCCTTGTTTAGGAATTTCAGTGTTCAAATCCTCTAAGAAATTTCTATTAAATGCTGATATGTAAACACATAATGGGCAATGAATAGCACTAACTACTGAAAGGAACAAAAGTTCTTTACACTCTTTAAATACCTAGATCATCAAATCTTCGTTGTGTATCCAGCAACATGGTGCGAATGTTCTGAATGGCCCAGGCATAAAGTTTGCCAAAAGTAACTTCAAGCAGCATACGGTTAAATGGCGGAATGCGATCCACGTCTTTCAAGCAGTCTGAAACAGGCTCACTAAAGAGAGGACTTTCATTTCAGAATATTGTCACAATGTGATAAAACTTAAAACACAAGCACTTAGTGTTAACTTAAATATTATACAGTAATACATTATAAAGTGACTTCGACTTAAGTAATACATTTAGTTTTAAAATTTATTATTAATCTCATGAAGCAGTTAAGAAATTATCAGAAATTCAAAATATAATGTTAAATATTCAGAGGTGAAAACAAACAGAAAGCAATGCAGCTAACCATGCTAATATCTGTATTTGAACATCTAACATAATTTTTATATTTTTATTCTTCCTAATTGTTGAATGGTGTTTTTGATGCATGTCACGCCCTGACCAAGAAAGTTGTAATGTATATGGCAAATACAGTCGATCCTTGATCTTGATGTGATAGTCTCATCATCCTGTTCCCATATCTTCATGTCTGTTATTTTCACCTAAATCCATGGTAATCTTGCCCCACTTCCCCAAGCCCTTTTTGCTACAGAATTAAGTCACAGAAATCTTAACAAAGGAGATTGCCATAACTTATAATGGAAATGGAATACAGGCACTTTTACAGCCAAACTAATAATGTTGTCTGGTTGTGGTTGATTAAAACCACTACATGAAACAAATTAATTTTTAAAACATTACGATACAAAATGCAATTTTTTTCCCCAAGCAGAAGTATGCATCAGAAAATTGAGAAAAAGAAGGGTTTTCAACATTAGATGAAATATAGAATCACAATAAATTGCTACTTCTGCCAACAGCTGCTATGCTGTTTCTTAATTTCCATGTACTTTCACATAAACCAGGTGTATACAGAAAATTAATGTTGTTTTACCCTATATTTATTCCCTCAGGAATGAGTCTTTGCCACCCACACAATATGCCATATTGCACTGACGGAAGCAAGAAACTTTTTGAAACTAGTTTCAGCATCGTGTCTATTCCCTCCAAACGGACTTCTGCTCTCTCCAACTGTAAATAAAAATACCAGATCAATTGTTATTAAGAACCAGTCAAATTGGGAAGCTTTGACAGAATGTGAAATCTTGTCAATATTCTAGTCCATTACATCACAATTCTGCCTTACTTGTTTCAAAAGACATTTCCTCATTTTCTCCACATCAATTGGCTCTTCTTTCAAAGCAAAGTCAACAATGTTAGCCATTAATGCTGATTGTGGAAAAGAGCTCTGAACATTGTGTTTCAGCCATTTGTATCTGTGAACACTTGATACAGATGAAAGGAGAGGTTGCCATTTGTCCTGCATTACATCAGTGAAAAAAATACAAATTAAAATTGTAATATTATTCAGTAAAATAAATTTCAAAATGCAAAGCGTCAAAAACACGTTTGTTCGTTACTGCAACATCTCTAGTTTCCAATAAGATTTAGTCATTATCTGGGTATGAGGAAAATACTTGGACATTTCCTGGGCACAAGGGAACTTTCTACGTAACAGAATGTAGTGTTTTCCTTTTGTTCTACCTAAATGCACTTACATATGGAATGATTTCTCTGGATGTCATGCAAACAAAAGCTTTTCATTGGATTGCACTGCATGTGACAATAATAAACCAATTACAAAAGAAACAGCAAGCAAGCATGATTTAAAGCAGAGGTTCTCAACTTTTCTTATGCCATGAGCCAACATCATTAAGCAAGGGGTCCATGGGCCCCAGGCTGGGAACCGCTAATTTAAAAGGTACACTATGAAGAGACGAGTATACAGAAGAAGCAATAAGCAAAGATTTGTCCAGTTTAATTCTTATAAACAAAGTGAAATATTTAAAGAAGTCGATCAAATATAATGTAAAATACGAAAAGTTATAGAGGAAATACTAATACATTATGATCATGATTTGTTTTTATTCTTCACAGCTCAGATTTCCAAGTCCATTAAATATAACAATAAGCTTTCAGGTTTTTGTTTAAAGAAAGATACATTTCATATGAAATCAGAATCTTTGTCATTCTGTCACCTTTGATTTCACAGGAATGGCTTTTTTATCCACACCTCCAGGATTAAGAGGTACAACACAGGAATCTTCCACATCACTCTCATTATTTTCAATCTTTGATTCTTCCACATCAGCCGATTCTGACTTTTTTGGAACTGTTAAGTCACCACAGAGTTTAGGTATTATAAATCATGTCCAAAAGAAAGCCACAAGTATATATATTTTACATATAGGGTGCCAAGGGTTGTGATGAGAAAAAAAAACACAGAAAATGAAGCTAAAGCAGTAACATGAAGTAACTTTTTACTTGGTTTATTAGCATATTGTCATTAAAATTCATATGACATAGCTGGAATTCACTCTAAAAAAAATTAAACTACATCAGTCAAAAAACTTACGTCGATTTGAATTAGAAACAACAAAAAGCTTTGAAACATATCTCAAGTGAGAAGATTGTAGTTGATTGTGACACTTGACCAGAAAACAAACTTGAGACTTAGGTACTCATTTGATGTTTCTTTGAGGTGTTAATATTCAATTAATTTTTAGTTTGGCATTTGAGCCTCAATGCTTGAATTAGAAATTTTTCTTCACATTACAGTAAAACTCTGATAATCCAACTATTCAGAAATCCTATAATCTGGTATCGGGCTGATCGGTCATTCTTTGTCACGTTGAGTTCCCACTCTCTGGGGCCCCTGTTCCCAGGCATCCTCTAACAGATCGGATGGAGCCCCAACTCCTACACTCCCTTTCCGTCCACTGGGACCCAACAACTTACATGGCTCATTGGAAAATATATCATCATACCGTTTAACATGTTATAAAGTTAATTAATAGCAATGAGATAAAAAATGAAAATAATCCAGAAACCTGCCAATCCTGCAAACAGAAGTCCCAAACACACTGGAAAATCAAAGTTTTACTACAATAAATTAGAGGTTCACACCTCAAAGACATTTACAGGCCTTACAGAAATAAAATCATTGCTGCAACACTAACTGCTTTCATTTGTTGATCTTATATTCAGAAACACTTTTTCCTCCCAATACTGCATTTCATTTCAAAATTTATAGCATGTATTCTCCATTAACAATGTACAATTACACAGCCTTCAAACTAAACATTTGGTAGGGGGTGCTTTAAATTGCCAAGAATAGATTCTAATCTTACATACCTCTCTTCTTTCTTCTTTCACGGATGATTTTCTGGGTAATTTTGCGCCACCGAGGAGACGAACTTAGCAACTTTAGTTTTGACATTATAGAAAGGTCATTACTGACCGCAGGCCGCAGCTCATTGAACAGAAACCTTAGTCGTTCAATTACTGGTGCACACACCTCTTTATATGATCGTCCTTGCTCTTGGTGGGTCTAAGATTTAAATGCAAGACAATTTACCCAGATAGCACCTTCAGAGTAAAAATAAATTGCGGCAGCGCTGTGCACAAGCACATGAAATTTACCTTTATTAATGAGCACTTGGCTTGGTATACTACCCGGCAAACATCTCCTACAGATTTAGGCAAAGATTTCAGCTTTCCCTGATCCACTCCTAGGACATTCTGATTGATAACAGACAAGGCTGCATGGCCTGAATCAAGTTTGCAAAACAAAAAGAGTACACGTTACACTCAAGTCAAAACAGTGTGCAAATACTTTCTGGGAGATTTTAAAACCTGATTTTAGTGCTGTCAACACCATTGTGGCCAAGGTCAACAACTCAAAGATATTGGAAGGAAGGAGGATGTGAAATTATCCAATATTGGACATCATATTACTTATCAATGTCTTTTCCTCTTTATTTAAAAATAATTCAATCCTTTCTACTGCTGGCCTTTGTGAACAATTTCAAATTTGGTATACTAGAAACTAATTCAGTTTACACCATTTCTGCAACTCACTTCACTACCCCCCATTTTTATCTTTGGTAGAAGATGGAACATGAAAATAATGTGTCACATGGCTCGTCCAGTCTGTCTCTTAGCTGCACTTTCATTAGTCCTCCTCTTTTCTTTCATTGAAAAAGATGTTTTAATTCCAAATTTATCCTTTTAAATGTTTCTGCATCCTGCCACTTCTCAGAATAGAAACAGTGAGAGTTCTTTTGTTTACCCTACATCAAAGGCTAAAGTAGCTTCTCTTTGGGGAATTTTGCTTCCACCAAAGGACTTTATTGCAATTTGGGACCACATGAAGAACAACCTTTTATGTTGTTCCTTGTGAAAGACAGGATGAACTTCCTTTTGGGTTGATGGTGTAGGAGAGGCAATGGAAACCAACAGTACTGATAGTAAAGAATTAAGTATTTGCTTCGATGATAGTAGAACTAAATTTCCATGGATATTACATGCATCATGTTCAGAATTTCTTAATAGCACAAAAGGTCATGATTCCAGCATGATTGCTTCCCATCAGCAATTTTTCATTACCATTTCATTTACAATAATCATAGCAGAACATCTCTTAGCACATTCTCCTTTCAGCAAATCTGAATTAAACTAAGGACAATTAAAATGTTTGCATCTACCAGTTAGAATCAATTTAGTACATCTCTGGGAAGCTAAACCATATCAATGACATTCTCTCTCTCTGCCTTTTGCAAACAATGTCCAATTAAAAGGTGACTAA
Organism: Mobula birostris; assembly: GCF_030028105.1. NCBI lineage: Eukaryota > Metazoa > Chordata > Chondrichthyes > Myliobatiformes > Myliobatidae > Mobula > Mobula birostris. The sequence continues at coordinate 21,296,620 of NC_092376.1, read as the reverse complement.
AGTGTTGACAGCAGTACTACTTGAATCAGACATGATACTTAGTGAAATAACATTAGATCACCAGTTCTGTTCAAAGATTATTGTAGCTTAAGCTTCTGAAACTTACAAGTTCACCCACAGTTCAAAATGTAAATTACTAAAAACAACTATTATCAATAAAGACAGCCGAGGATGAGTAAAAGGTCAAACCTAAATCTTGGTGCTTTAGAAGACAACACATGAGTAACCGGCCTACATCTTCTACAGGGTGCTCTGGAGGGAAGGTGATTGGTGTTGTCAGGTGGCACTGCTTACAAGAGCGTTCTATTTGGCACAAGAAATCCTGTAAACGGAATATAAAACAGCAAAAATATTCAAACGAAGCAACTCAAGATTTGGAGAATATATAGAAATTCACTTCAAATCACATATTTTAAAACAGGGGTTCCTTTTTTATGCCATGGACCCCTATCATTAACTGAGAGATCTGTGGAGGGCAAGTTAGGAGCCCCTGCTTTAAAAATTATTACATGGTGTCAATTTTCTCAAAAATCGTATGAAGAATTTAATCTTACATTCATTTTTAAAACAATTTAAGACTAGTTTCCTCATTCCTCATCTCCCACCCAATTTCCTATTCCCAAATTACCACGTGGTTGCTTTGAAGGTATCACAGATTATGGCTCATGGAGGTCAGTTTCAGGGCACAATGGCAACATCAACACCACCACTTAAATGTTTAATAGAAAAATAAAAGTTCCTAAAACATCAGTATGGGTTATACAAATGAAAAGGCAAAAAGGAAAAGATTTTGATACACGGAACAAAAACGTGAATAAAGGGATGAAATTTAAAGTGAAGAATGAAAGCCTGGGGCACAAGTGTGCTGGAATGCCACACCAAGACAAAAGGAAGCTATAACAACTATTTTTATACACAGTGACTGATTTTGAATACCTGTAATTGGGCATAGACATTTTGCCTCCAAATAGCTACGTGAGCAGCTTGCTACTATTTTAAATTCTTTGCCATTTCTTCAGGTGATTTTGCCCAGATGGTTTGCCAACTTTTTAACCTACTCAAAGATCAATCTAATCCTTCCCTCCTACATAGGCCTCCATTTTTCTATCATCATGTGCCTATCTAAGAGTTTCTAATGTACCCTAATGTACCTGCTTTCACCACCAGCTCTGGCAGTGCATTCCAAGCACCCACTAGTCCCTGTGTAAAGAATTTATTTCCAAAATCCCCCATAATTTCCTCCAATCACCTTAAAATTAAGGTGATTTTCATTTCACCTTTCTTTAATTCATGCAATTTTTCTTTGCAAGCTTTATGCAAAAGCAGTTTTAATACATTTCAGAGTAGAAACAGGGACAATAAAAGATTTTTCATTACCCTCCCAAGCTTGTTTAAGTACATACCTTTACATTGTGATCTTGAATGTTATTGTCTGCAATTGCTTGCAGGAACGGTTGAGTGTGATCACCCAGTGTTAAATTCCGCACATACAGTTTGGCCTTGTCTGGTGTGGTGGTGGCACTGCAATGGTCCTCATCTTTCTCTTCATTGTAACTGTAATGAATCTGACTTGTCTGCAAGCCACCGGAGAAAAGGGAAGACTGAAGCCATTCTGTTAAATATGAAAATTGTCTTAGTTATACAAATGACTGGGTATTTTTCACAAACTTCTATAACTTTACCTGATAAAAATCCTGAGATGATAAAACAAGTTTAACCTAGTGATTGGGATCCCCATCCCCAATTTTTGATGTCGAAATGCATTTTAATTCAACGTCCCATTCCCATTCCAATATGTCAATCCACGGCCTCCTCTACTGTTGAGATGAAGCCACACTCAGGTTGGAGGAACAACACCTTATATTCCGTTTGGGTAGCCTCCAACCTGATGGCATGAACATTGACTTCCCTAACTTCCGTTAATGCCCTTCCTCCCCTTCTTACCCCATCCCTAATTTATTTTTTTTTCTTTTCTCTCTTTCCCTCTCACATTAATTCCTTGCTTGTTCTCCATCTTCCTCTGGTGCTCCCCTCCCCCTTTCTTTCTTCCAAGGCCTTCCGTCCCTTGATACTCCCTCTTCTCCAGCCTTGTATCCCTTTTGCCAATCAACCTCCCAGCTCTTAGTTTCATCCCTCCCCCTCCTGTCTTCTCCTATCATTTCCAGTCTCCCCTTCCCACTCCCACTTTCAAATCTCTATCTCTTTTTTCTGTTAGTCCTGACAAAGGGTCTCGACCTTAAATGTCAACTGTACTTCTTCCTATAGATGCTGCCTGGTCTGCTGTGTTCCACCAGTATTTTCTACGTGTTAACTAAAATCATGTATACTAACATGACCCGGAGTTTTGCTTGATCAGTTTTGATTAGCACAAATTAATTATTGTTATCTTGGACACACTATGAACCAACCCCGAAACTCTTTATGGGCAAGTTTGTGGAAGATATGAAGATACTAGGTGGAGGGCCAGGTAGGCTAAGGAAGCAGGGAGACTGCAGAAGGACTTTAACAGCTAGCTTAGGAGAATGGGCAAAGAAGTTGCAGATGAATATAATATGGTGGAGAAGTATATGCACATTGGTAGATGAAATAAAGGCATGGACTATTTCTAAACAGAGGGAAAATTCAAAAGTCAGGTGTGCAAAGCAACTTAGGAGTTCTCGTGCAGGATTCCCAAAAAGTTTACTTGTAGGTTGAGTCAGTGGTAAGGAAAGCAATGTTGGCATTCACTTCGAAAGGAGTAGAATATCAAAACAAGGAGAAAATGCTTAGGCTTTATATTTGTCAAATTGCACCTGGAGTATGGTGAGCAGTTTTTAGGCACCTTATCTAAGAAAAGATGTGCTGGCATTGGAGAGGGTCTAGAGGAGGTGCATGAATTATTCTGGGAATGTAAGAGTTAATGTATGAGGTGTATTTGATGACTTTGGGCCTGTATTTGCTGGAGCTTAGAAGAATGAGGAAGGATTTCATTGAAACCTATCAAATATGAAAAGGCCAAGAAAGAGTAGATATGGAGAGGATGTTTCCTATAGTGGGGAGTCCAACAGCAGAGGGCATAGCCTCAGAATAGAGGGTGGTCCCTTTGGAACAGAGATATGGAGGAATTTCCTTAGGTAGAGGGTAATGAATCAATGGAATTTAATGCCACAGACAGTTGTGGAGTCCAAATCACTGGGTATATTTAAAGCAGAGGTTAATAGGTTTTTGATTAGTTCGGGCATCAAAGATTACAGGGAGAAGGCAGTACAATGGGGTTGAGACAGATAGATAAACCAAACATGATGGAATGGCAGAGTGGATTCAATGGGTGAATAGTCTAATTCTGTTCCCACATCTTATGGCTTTATGGTCTAATTAAAACCCTCCTCTTCAAAACCACCTCTAAAAAAAATCTCAGATCATAGGATCTACAATTAACCCATCCTTCATATTAAAGTACATATTTGACCAAGTGGTCATATACCATGAAAAAATGTATACTTAGAAATAAAGGTTATGAAATCCTGATTCCTTAAATTAAATTTTAAAAAAGGTACTTGAACAAAACTGAATCTCAAGAATTCCAAATTCTAAGCCATTTGATGTGAAAATTAATTTTGAAGGAAATAATGGCCAGAGACCCTATATAAAGTCTTTAGCTGCAGACACTTGGCTTTCACTATTCCACTTTTGTACAAGGCCAGCAAAGATGTGCAAACTCATCAAGGGATATTTTAATGGAAAAATAATTCTAAGCTATCTGTGGAGACTGATCAGGATAAGCTCTTTACTGGCAGCATGGTAGGACAGTAGTTAATACTGTTAGCATTAGTGTGGGATCCAGGTTCGGTACTAATCTTGTATTTATATAGAGCTTGCACTCTACATCAGACCTAGAAGTAGAATTGGGCCATTCGGACCACTGAGTCCACTCCACTATTCAATCATAGCTGATTTATTTTCCTTCTCAACCCCATTCTCCTCATAACCTTTGAAACCCTTACTAATCAAGAACCTGTCAACCTCCGCTCTGAATTTACCCACCAACTTAGCGTGCACAGCTGTCTGTATCAATGAATACCACAGATTCACCATCTTGCAGCTAAACTACTTTTTCCTCATCTCTGTTCTATATGGATGACCCTTAGTTCTAAGACTGCCCTCTGATCCTAGACTCCTTAAATAAGGGGCCCAAGACTAGTCAAAATACTCCTAAGTGTGGTCTGACTAACGCCTTATAAAGCCTTAGCATTATATCCTTATTTTTGTATTGTAGTCCTTTCAAAATGAATGTTAACATTTCATTTGCCTTCCTTACCAATGACTCAACCTACAAGTTAACTTTTAGGGAATCCTGCATGAAAACTCCCATGTCCCTCTGAACCTCTGATTTTTGAACTTTCTCCCTATTTACAAAATAGTCCACACCTTTATTCCTTCTGCCAAAGTTCACAACCATGCACTTCTCTACACTATATGTCCTCTGCCACTTCTTTGCTCATTCCCCCAATATGTCTAAGTCTTTCTACAGACACTCTGCTTCCTCAACACTACCTAACCCTTCACCTATCCTTGTATCGTCTGCAAACTCAGCCACAAAGCCATCAATTCCTTCATCTAAATCAATGGCATACAACGTGAAAAGAAGCAGTCCCAACATCTAACCCTGTGGCACACCACTCATTACCAGCAACCAACAAGGCCCCCTTTATTCCCAATCTTTGACTCCTGCCAGTCAGCCAATCTTCTATCCCTGCTAGTACATTTCCTGTAATATCAGAGGCTCTCATCTTGTTAAACATCCTCATGCATGGCACCTTATCAAAGGTCTTCTGAAAATCCAAATAAACAACATCCACTGACTCCTTTGTCCAACCTGTCAGTTATTTCCTCAAAGAACTCCAACAGATATGTCAGGCAAGATTTTTCCCCTTAAGGAAACCATGCTGACTTTGGCCTATTTTATCATGTGCCTCCAAGTTGTCCAAAATCTCATCCTTAATAATAGACTTCAACATCTTTCCAACCTCTGAAGTCAGGCTAACTGGCCTATAATTTCCTTTCTTCTGTCTCCCTTCCTTCTTAAAGAGCAGAGTGGCATTTGCAATTTTACAGTCCTCAGGAACCATTCCAGAATCTAGTGATTCTTGAAAGATCATTACTCGTGCCTCCACATATTTTTTGTATCCTCTTATATTATTAGCCAGCTTTCCTTCATATTTAATATTTTCTCTCTTTATGGCTTTCTTAGTTGCCTTCTGTTGGTTTTTAAAACCTTCCAACTAAATTTTGCTTTTATGCTGCCTTTGACTTCCCTTGTCAGCCACGGTAGCCTAGCCCACCCTTTCAAATACCTCATCTTCTTTGGGATGTATCTTTCCAATGCCTTCTGAATTTCCCCCAGAAGCTCTAGCCATTGCTGTTCTGTCATCACCCTTACTGATGTCTCCTTCCAATCAGTTTTGGCCAACTCCTTTCTCATGTGCCTGTAATTCAATTTACTCCACTATAATACTAACACATTTGATTTTAGCTTCACCTTCTCAAACTGCAGGATGAATTCTATCATATTATGATCACTGTCTCCTGAGGGCTCCTTTACCTTAAGCTTCCTCTTCAAATCTGGGTCATTACATGATACCCAATCCAGAATTGCCAGTCCCCGAGCGGGTTCAACCACAAGCTGCTCTAGAAAGCTACTCATAGGCATTCTACAAATTCCCTCTCTTGGGATCCACCACCAACCAGACTTTCCCAATCTACATGCATATTGAAATCCTGCATAATTTTCACAACTTTGCCCTTTTGACATGCCTTTCATATCTCCCATTGTAATTTGTTCCCCACATCCAGGCTGCTGCTTGGATGCTTGTATATAACTCCCATTAAGATTTTTTTTTTATCCTTGCTGTTTCTTAACTCTACCCAAAAGAATACGAAATCTTCTGATCATATGTCACCTTTCCCCCCCCCCCCCCCCCCATAGTTGTGTTGTTTCTGCTGGATACTCCCAAAATCAAAAGAAAATTGACAGTTATGAAAGATAAGTTGCACAGCCACAGAGAAATGAGGAGAAGTAATGACATAGGCAGGGTTGCATGGCTGTGGTCTGGAATGGGATCAAATGAACCAATTGACCTCCTCTTGTAAAACACTAGGCAAGTAATATGATTGAAATATCCTCACTTAAATGAACCAGGAAGAAAACACAAATGGGAAGTACAAGATACATTCAGATTGTTTTCAAGAAGTAAAGATGTGGAGTAAAATAACATCCAGAGGGTAAGGTGATTGAGCAACGTAATTACAGCTCAGGGCATTCTGTAGTTCGATTTTCAATTCTGGCGTCATTCTGTAAGGAGTCCTCCCTGTGGAATGTGTGGGTTTTCTCCAGGTGATCCAGTTTCTTCCCACAGTCCAAAGATGTAGCAGGTAGGTTAATTGGTCATTGTGAATTATCCCATGATTAGGTTAAGTTTAATCAGGGTTCTGGGGTCGCTGGGTCGGCCTGGCTTAAAAGGGCCAACTCCACACTGTATCATTAAATAAATTGAGCTTTTTAAAAAAATTATAGCTCTCCAAAAGTAATTTTCTTCTGGAGGCATGAGATACCATGCTTGTAAGAACATTTTTCATTGCCAAAGACATTGTTCAGCAACAATTATCACCTAATATGCCTTTAAAATCTCACATGCCCCCAAATATACTAAAGCCATTTGCAACTATTTCAATGTTGTGCGATTCTATTATAAATTGAGCTATTGTCAAGGACAGTAACAGCCAAGGAGCCAGGCAGCAATGAGAGAAACATCTGAGGTTCTGTATTTAAATAACACAGTTATCAGTTCTACCCCCATGACTGCCTCACTATTTTTATTACTGATAAATCTGAGTCATTAAAAGCCTTAAATCTTTTATAAAAAGTTTGATGCAAAAAAGTAGTTTTTTCTGTAGCCCTTTGTTTCATTATGTACTGTTAGCATACTAACTGGCACATTCAACTTCCAGAGATGACAAAGGAGTACTCATTCCCAAATATGAAGCATGTAATCCGAGCAGAAGACCAAGGTTCCTTTCTGTGTCTATTAGAGGTGAAGATAAGCTGCCAAGATCCGGTGTGGTGACTACTTCCTGATCTGGCTATAATGGAAATACAAGAAATGAAAATGTTCAAATTTTTAAATTCCCCAAAATGAGCTGAGATGAAATAATAGATTTGCTTTACTTTACAGCCAGTATTGTGTAACACATTGTTCACTTGTTTAAAAATTAAGTTGTTTAAAAATAAGGCATTCATTCAATACTGAGTCAACATTAGAACTAGATCTTAGTCCATCTTTACTAAATATATCTGTTACCTCCACATATTGGCCAACACAAAATGCTTGCATTGATTCGCGAGTATCTTCGAACTGGAGAGCAGCTTCCAGTGCAACCACTGGATCTTCTCCAGCAAACTGAGCTGAAAGGAAAAATATGTTTCTGTCACCACTGTTAACATCAGCTACTTTCACAGTAACAGAAAGATGTTTAGAAAAAATTTATTTAGCCTTCAGCTGGATGCTTTTCTACAACTGAGTTTTTAGCTCTACCAGTCACTTTTCCCTTTCTAAGCATCTTCCCATTTAGGAATTAATGTGTCAACTAGTTTATGCTGAGCAGTTCTTCCCCTTGCCATGTGTCAGACTTGCAAGATAACCTTTAATTACAACAGACCTGGCACACATCCGTCGTAAATGCAATTTATGCCTGGTTACATCAACGTAATGGAGTACAGCAAGACAAAAGTAGCAACATTGCCCTAAGGACGCCCTAATGATGATCCAGAGCAAACAAAGAATACTGACAGAGAAGTGTGAAGGTGGAGCCATTCAACATATTCAAAGCATACATTTGAACTACAAGGGAGTCATGGCTTTGGGGAGAGAGCAGGAAAGTGGTGCAAGACCAGTAATGGATTTTACTAAATGGCAGAGCAAGCATTGGCCTTACTTCTGCTCTTTTTAATGTTGGTGTTCTTATGTTTCATATGTATTCCATTACGTGGGTTCAGCATTCCCATACTTACACGCCCAAAAGCAGGCAAAATAATCTGGTCGACATGTAAATTAAACTCCACCTGTCACAGGTAAGAATGAAAAGAAAAAAAGTAACTGTCAATGGCAGAATAATGGCAAAAAAATTGCCAATTTTGAGTAGCTGAAATTGTCATCTGAGACATTTATTGATATATAAAGGACAAGGGCTATTACAAAAAGTTTGCAAGTAATTTAAAAACAAAAGCAAAATTAATTAGAAACGATTCTGTTGCTACTTGGGATAATTGATTAGGGAAATTTTTCTTGAACATACCATGTCTTTTGTGCATCAAAATAATGGGATTTCGGAGTCACTTCACTTCTCAAAGGCTGTCAATTTTGGCTCAGCCATCACTTTCCAAATCTAGCTAGCACATCAACTTTATTAGTCCTCAGCACCTTTCATTTTGAAAAAAATCTTGGTCAATTTCCTATGGAACCAACTTATTTTCTAGTCAGCCCATGCAGTTGAGCCATTTTCCTGTTAGACATTTTTCCAATCACTCGTCCACACCAGAGGCCAGTAAATTACACTGTACAGAACCACGGTTTTTAGCTTTCTCAATAATTACTTTAACACTAAAACAATGTAATTATACACTTTCTTGCAGACCACAGTTCAAAAGTATTGTGGCCTGTGAATTTGAAATAGTGGTTCACTTGAACCTGTCAATTCCAAATGAATATGAGACTAAGACACAAAAATATCATAACTCTATTCACAATTGCAGTCATAAAAAATTGTTATAAGAACATAAAATAGAAATGTGTCTAAAAGTTACGTTGTTGGGACAGAGCAACTTGACCTGAGCATGCAATCCGGGAATAAAATCAAATAAGCACCCTTTCTGCAGACAACTTCATCTGGATGAAAGAACCGAAGACTGAAGATAAAAGAATGCAACTGATTGAAATGCAGAATTTAAAAAAAATTAGTTATACATACTGAATAAGGCAAAATGCTTTATGAGCATAACGTTTTAAAAAATCTATTTGTGCAAGGACATATGACTTTTCTTAAATGACCAGATGAAATTGGCCCATGAATGAATATTTATCTGGGGAACTGGCACTATTATAGCAGGCATTCCTGCCAGCATGGGAAGAGCACGGTAGCATAGTGGTTAGTGTAAGGGTTTACCGTGTCAGTGCTTGAAGTTCAACTCCCACCACTGTCTGCAAGAAGCTTGTATGTTCTCCCATGTGCACAGGTTTCCTCTATGTGCTCTGGTTTCCTCCCAAAGACGCACGGGTTAGGGTAAGCAAGCTGTGGACATGCCATGTTGGTGCCTGAAGCCCAGCAACACTCACAAGCTGACAACAGTCATTGATGCAAACGGCACATTTCACTGTATGTTTCAATTACTTGATGCATATGTAACAAATAAAGCTAATCTTTATTGGCACACGGAGCTTAGTAAAACAGAGGGCAATCGGTAACCCTAAGTAATTTCTAAAGTCCATGTTCTCCACAGCATTGCGTGCCGAAGGGCCTGTACTGTGTTATAGCTTTTCTATGTTTTTTATTATTAAGTCCACGGGATGGATGAGAACTCTTTTTTGTTCAAAGCCATCTATAATTAACAGAGAATTAAAAATTATCTGTTTTTAAAAAATGGTTGTATTTTTTTTAAATCAGCAAAGCCATCTAGAAGCATTGTGTTGTGAGGATGATCCAGGTTAAAATTTCATGAAACCTGTTCAGACACATTAGCACAGAACTGGGCGATGGTGAGTGCTGAACTCCGACTGAACTTAATAATATAGTATGTCATGGTCACATCCAAATTAAGTTGGTGAAATTCCTTCTGAAATATTAAAAATTAATCTCACCAAGTATGCTGCTCCCACTCAACGACTGTGCCTGGAAATCTTTGATATCATACACTTTTGCATCAATTATGGTCCAAAAGCCACCATCTTTATTATGGTTCTCGAGGTCAGCTTTCCTAATTAGAGTAACCTCTTCATTATTTCGTGAGTTTTGATTTGTGAACAACGAACCTGCAAAATCAATTTTTTTAAAAAATGATGAACTTTGCTTCTGTTCAAGTTTTTTAAAATGAAGTTTGTACATTATTTTATCAATTTGGTTACAATACATACCCATTATTCCAGGCCACGCTAAATCATCATTATCATCTTTCTCTTTGCCAGGTGCCAATTGGTTAAATCTGTCCAAATGTTCCAACAAAGCGGCCAACAGAGGAATGGCCCCAGCCTCCTGCATCAGTCCAGCATTCTTAGTAAGTAGCAGTATGACACAAACTACCAACTCAGGAAGCAGAACTCCTACATCAAATTAAACCAGAACAGCCAGAGTAAGTGCCCCTTGTACTTAACCATTCATTCATTCACTGCGGAACTTTAGATTTTGACCATAAGTCATAGCAACAGAATGAGACCACTGGGTCCATCAAGTCTGTCCACCAAGGAGTTAGGCACAGACAGTTTTTCATCTTTTATTCCTGCTACCAAAAGCAAAACAATTTTATGAAAGTTTCAGAAAAAGGATTTAGTGCTTTCCTGGCGTATATGAAAATAAACTCTTCTCAGGCTTCCAGCCAGGTACCTATATCGCTTTTAACTGACGTTTCAATGACGATGGCAGAGTTTGTCATCGAAACGTTGATTAATGTTGATACCCCCAGCTGGCTGGAAGCCATAAAGAGTTTATTCGAAAAGTTTCAGATCTTACAAATAGATTTTTTATTTGGTTCCAACACTGCTACTACGTCAACTCAGGCCTAGGGGGCCAGCGTCGGGCATGATGCAGACTCTGCACTTCCCCCTCTCCCTCATCAGTGTGCTCAGTTCATCTACATTAGCCATGCCGCTGTCTTCCAGGAGCGTGTTGACCATAGTCTTGGGAGGGCGCCCAGGGTTCATCCGCCCTTGCTTGGGCTCCCGTATGATGACTAGGCTGGCAGGTAGCTCGGGGTGGCGTAGACAGTGCCCCGCTAGTTGCAGTCTTCTCGCCTCGATTTTAGTGGTGAGCATCGGTAGATCGTCATAGAGCTCGACGTTCGTCATGTGTTGTTGCCAATTCACGTCAAGAGTCATCCGGAGCATTCATATATAGCAACCATCTAGAGGCTTTCACATAGTCTTGGTGAGTGTCCACATCTCGCATCCGTACATGAGAATGACTCTATGACTGCTATGAAGATCCTCTTTTTAAGCCCTCTAGTCAGGTTTGACTTCCAGATTTCCTTCATGTCGTTCATAGCCCTCCACACCAGCGTCTTCCGTATCTTAATGTCCTTTTCTGAACTCATCATTCTTGACCCGAGGTACTTGAAGTCAAAGACTTTCTTAATGGTATCATCCATGTACCAACAAGTACTTGGAAACACGATACCAAGCTTTTGAAAAGATGAACAATTTGGGATATAACCCAAAGAAAAACCTTGTTGGATAATTGAGCTGATGTTTGAAAGATAAGTTCATGTTCAAGTTCAAGCTTACTGTCATTCAACTGTACACATGTTTACCACCAAAATAAGCAATGTACCTCCAAATCAATGTTCCCTCTAATTTATTTTTAGTTTAGGATCAGGCTGGGTGGTCCAACCATTCCTGAGGATTTTTTTTAAACACACCTCCAGAAAACTGCATAGCAGTTTGGTAAAATATTATATAAAAGAAAATTCCAGCTATACAACAAAGGCTATGAGTACGGGAGCATTTCAGTTACTGCACGCCACACACCCACCCAGCTTAGAGGTAACAGTGCTCCAGACCACGCTGCACTGTATAGTACATATAATTCACACATAACATAAAGTAATATTACCACAAATAAATTAACAAATAATATTTACATCACAAATTAAAAAGTAAACAGTATAATGTTACTAGTACTTCATACACGAGGCCTGGGTGATGGCAAGGAGTTTAGTAATTTCATGGCCGGGGGGAAGAAGCTGTTTCCCATCCTAATAGTGCTTGACCTAATACTACAGTGCTCCCTGCCTGATGATCAAAGGGATTGTTGGACAGATTGGAGGGATCACTGACAATGCTAAGGACCCTGCGTATGCAGCACTATAAATATCTAGGATTAGTAGAAGAGAGATCCCAATGATCTTCTCAGCAGTCTTCACAATCCTTTGTAGGCATTTGCAGTCAGATGCCTTGCAATTCCTGCACAAGATAGTGATGCACTGGTCAGGACAATCTTAATAGTAAAATGGAGGTGAGGGGGGACGTGGAAGAACCTCACTCACCTCAACAGGAAGTGGAGACCCTGTTGTGCCTTCTTGCCCTCACATAAATGTGTTTAATAACAGTGACATCCTCAAAGCACAGGTATAGCTAGTCACAGATCCTGCATCTTCATCAATGTTAATGTGATGCTTGTAGGTAGCCACTTCCCTGAACATGCTCCAGTCAGTGTTTTCAAAACAATGCTGAGGTTGCTCCTTCGGGCCAGGTCTTTAACTCCCTTTAAATTGGCTTGACTCATTTAATCAGTGGACTGTATGCAGGAAATAGCAGAACAGTTAAATGGTCAGAGAATCCATGGTGGGGGTGGGGAGCAGCCTTGTATGCACCAGGGATGTTGGTATAAACCAGGCCTAATGTGTTCTCACCTCTGGCAGCAAAGTTAACATGCTGATAGAATTTAGGCAAAACTACTTTTAAGCTTGCATGGGTGAAGTTACCAGCAACAATAAAGAAACCATCAGGGTGTGTGGCTTGCAAGTCACTGATGGTGCAATACAGCAGTGCAACTGTCAAAATCATGCAGTGCTTCTCCAACATTAGCACAGGGAGGCATGCATACAGCCACAATCACAATCGCAGTGATCTCTACCAGGAGCGAGCAGTGGGTAGTCACTACTGAAGCATTCACATAGCAGTTCTTATTAACGTAGATACATTGGCACCTCTAACGCAGGTCATACCAGAGATCACAGAAATCCTGTCGGCCTGAAACGTGAATCTCTAGCTAGATGGCCACTTCAGGGGTGGTATCCTGGAGCAACATTTTTGTCAGGAACAGCGCACACCTATCCCTCAACTTACACTGATTCAGCCACAGACACAAGTAATCTAGTTCATTTTCTAGCAATCAAACAATTGAAAGCAAGCTGGCCTGCAGTTTTGCTTTTAGTCTCACATGAATACCAGCGCACTTTTGGCGCTTCCATTTCCCTCCACACCACTGCCAATGCCTTCTTCCTTGGGTGGCTGTAGCAGATATACAATATAAGTAATAAACCCAAGCTGCCTAACTCTCCTCTGTCCAACAACTCTCTAGTGAGGTAGATTTGCAGTACTTGGTGTTCTTGATATCCAGCAGTGTCTTGCAATCATAAGACAGACATAAAGGTCGAACAATTACACCATTAGGTGAGCCAGAGTGGCCACTGCAATACTGGCTAGGTCGCCATCTTGGCAAACCCATAGATCAACCCAAAAATAAGAGGCAAAAAAACAGGAACCACAATGGTTGATCAGATTACATGTAACAAATTGCTTAAGATACATTTACAATATGCAAGATCTGAACACAAGTTTGATTAGAATTCAGCTTGTAGGTTCCTGTAAAATTTTTGACCATCACATTTAAGGATAACCAAACTAACAAATTACTGAAGAAAACTGCTTATGAATTTTGAATTTACTATTTCAGAATAAGTTATTACAGCACTGTAAATTTTGAATTTCCATTCCTCTTTCTATATTTCTATGACTTCTAAACACAAATTTAGCCTAATGGTCCAGCAGAACAATGTCCTTCCACTGTGTCAGAGCTAAATGGAATGGGCAAATGCAACAGGCCTATTAGGCTTACTCCATAATCAAAAGGAATATTCGCATTCTGAAACAGATTGGAAGTATAGGCTTGCTTCAAAACATGGGAGTATTATGAAGAAAGAATATTGGATATTCATCCAAAATTAAAGCAGTGGAAATTCAGGCAGCATGTGCCAACATTCATTGACCAAACAATAGGGATACAGGTCTTCTAGGGGGAACTGAATAACACAATGGTGTAGAGATTAGTGCATCACTTTACAGTGCCAGCTTTCACTGATTGAGCCTCAATTCTCATCACTGCCTGTAAGGAGCTTATATGTTCTCCCCATAACCACTCGACCTTCCTCTAGATCAGACAACCCCAATAGGCGGACCGCAGGCCAGGTCTGGACTGTGAGAACCAAATGTCTCGACCGGGCCGACCCATTACCACTTGCGTGAACATACCTGTCATAACATGTAAATAAAGCGCGCGCTGCTCTAATTTATTCTAACTTCATCCCACACTGTACACTTGACCTACGCCCTTGTAGAGCGCGCAACCTACTGCACGCCCTCTACGGTCCTCGACTAGACAGCGGCACTTCAACACGATGCATGCTGCCAGTTTTAATGCCAACTACCCTGCAAAATCAGATCAACACAAACAAAAAATTGCAAATATGATAACATCATACAAGCACTCCATTTCTACTATCTGTAAGTCAACATCTGCACAAGAGAGCGCAACAGCTGCATCACTGCATGAGTCATGGAATCTTGCCAAAGCTAAGAAGCCATTCGCTGATGCCTAGTTGATTAAAACGTGTGCAATTGATATGGTTGGCAAAGTTTTAAGTCATGATGAGAAAACCAAGAAAACGGTTGTGGAGCTATTAAAGACGGTGCCATTGTCGGCAACAAGAAGAGTAGAAGTTTTAGCAGAGTTGTGTTTTTCCAATCTACTCACCGATTTGGAGAAAGCAGAAGCCATACTAAACCAATATGGAAGAGCTATACATGTTCGCAAGATTTTTTGATGGGAAGAGCTACTTTGTTTGCTTCCTCTGCCTGGGCACACAACTGAGGAAATAACTTTTAACGAATTGACACAGTTCTTTGAGAAGAACGGCTTGGATGTGAGCAAGATTGTGTCTGTTGTCACCGATGGGGTTCTGTCGATGGTGGGACAACACAAGGGCTTGGTAAGCAGGTTTGCCGCTGTTAACCCAGCACTCTTGGCATTTCATTGCATTATTCACAAATCACTGTTGTGCGTTAAACTGTGTGGGGAAATGAAAGAGGCAATGAATACTGTGATGAGACTGGTAAATTTCGCTCGTGTGAGTGCTAGACTGCAACATCGCCTTTTCAGAGCATTGCTGGAGGAAATGTCAGTAGAACACAAAGACCTTTTGCTGCATAATGACGTTCACTGGCTGAGCAAAGGCCGTTTGTTGGAGAGGGTGTGCGACCTGCGCGATGAGCTTGTGTCATTTTTATCCAGCCTGCACAGCCAAAAAGCCCAAGGATTTAAGAGGTTTTTAAGTGACAACAAGGTTATGGCACATGTTCTTCTTTTGTGTGACATCATGTCTCATCTAAATCAACTTAATCTGCAATTACAAGGCAACAACCACACTGTTGCGGACATGTACGAGGCGATAGAAGCTTTCTGGTCAAAGCAGAACCTTTTGGAGAGAGACATTCACAGGAGAAAGTTCCACTTTCCACATCTGCGGGCGCATTGCGAGAAGAACGAAATGCAGGCAGATCCAGTGATGAAGGATTTTGTGACGAGCCTGGCAGAAAACTTCAGGGAACGATTTGAAAGCTCCCCTAAACTCCCAGGTGGCATCCTCCTCTTCCTGAGACAGCTGTTCTCCGTTTCGGCTAACAGCCAGTGGACTGCAGAGGCCAAAAGGCTGGTGCCTTCCATAGAACAGGCAACTCTTCAGATGGAGTTCTTGGAAATGGGAACATCTGACTTGCTCAAAGCACAACACAAGGATGTTGGGGTGAGTGACTTTTGGATTAACGTGGTTCCCCAAGCTCAATTCAAAAACACGAGAGCTATTGCATGCTCCTACTCACACTATTCCCCTCCACGTACATACGTGAGCTATCGTTTTCTTCACTGAACTCTGTCAAGAACCAGGACAGAAACAAGCTCTCCAATGCACATCTTGGCCAGTGCCTCAGGATTGCCACAACAGAATACAGGCCCAACATCAGAAGAATTGCCTCATCCCGTTGCTGTCACTTCACTCACTGATTGGTGAGTGAATCAATTTATTTTTGTCCATTTGTCAATCTTATTGTGGTATAATAATATTACAGCAACAATAATACTGGCATTTTCATTTATAGCTACACTTCATACTTCAAATGCTACATAGCTTAATTCAAAAGAACAAATAGATTAAATGAGAGAACAGAAACAGCGGAAAAGGCAGTACTACTAAAACTCTTTGTGTGGAAGAGAAGTGGTGAAAACTACCATGTTTACAGTGTGTGTATGTATGTAAGTATTTTAAGTCCCAGATGAATTCTCAGTGTGACAGCTGACAGTTGTGATAGCTAGAGTCATAATTAAATGGTTGGTTTTGGACTTATTTTACTTCAAGAGTGCATTTTTTTTTCTTGTGTGACCCACAACACAGGCTTCGAGAATCCCAGGCCTGTGCATGAAAAAAAACGCTGGATGTTTTGGTCCTTGCTTGGCATGCTTGACATAACTGGGGAACCCTGCTCTAGGTGCTTTGGTTTTCTCCCACATTTCAAAGATGTACGGTTAAAGTTAGTAAGCAGTGGACATGCTATGTTGGTGCCAGAAGCGTGGCAACAATTGTGGGCTGCCTGGCCCAATCCTTTCTGATTTGACACAAATAACACATCTCACTGTATGTTTCAATGTACATGTGACAAATAAAGCTAATATTTTTTTAAAAATCTAATCTTTAAACTGTATTGCACTGTTTCACTCTGAAGTTCAGGTAAGAGAAAACTCAATGTACATTTAGGCCATTGCAAGTAATTAAGGTCACAAAAGTGAACTCATTAAGTTTTAAAAATGATTTCTCAATAGCTTCACAGTTATCTTTACTAATTACAGCCTATCACTTACAGGTTTCTTCTTTTAAAAAGATGACAGGATTCAAAATCTCATTCACAGGATTATTAGTCTAGGTTTTGGATTACCGAACTGACACTGAAATACTTGGGGCAACTTTATATTAATAGGGCTGAATAAAAGAAATGTGATGCAGATGCTGAAACAAATACGCAAAATTGGGAGAAAATAATGTAGGTCAGGCAACACCCATAGAGAAAATGAATGTGTCAATGTATCAAATTGAACTCTTCAATAAAAAATGATATGGGAAGCCTTGTTCTACATACGTTGGTACAGTAATTATACATTTTAAGATCACAGGAAACAAATATACTCAAATTCCTAAATACTCATGCCTGGAATATTTAATATACAGTGGATTCCAGTTAATTGGGACACATTGGGTCCGGAACATTTTAGCCCAATTTAGCAGTTGCCCCAATTAGCTGGAATTTCATGGAAATAGTTAAAAAGATATACAAAGACTATTTAACTGAGGAACAAACTACATACTGAAATGAAATACAGCACAAATTAGAACACTACCAATGTATTGCAGTACTATAAAACCTTGTATATTAGTTCCTAATAATTAGCGACAGAGATAGTCATCTGGTGTACACCATTCATGTATGGAGTGTCCAGGGTGGGGTAGCACCTCTGGTGAAGGAGCTTGTCATGTCCATCCTGGGACAGCTCACTTTGATCCCCACTGAACACTGAGCTCTCAGGAACTGTTCATCAGCAGTCTCTGGTCCCAGTTAAATGAAGGGAATTCCAGCGATTTTCTCTATTAGTTTCTGTTCTTTAAGAATTGTCCCAAATAAGCAATTGTCAAGATTAACTGATGGACCAATTAACCGGAATCCACTGTACTTAAGACTGTTGTTACAAGCTGGTTACCTGTCAAATCTCCTTCAAGAATGCGAGACACTTCTGCAAAATGTCTGTAACTGGTTGAAGCAATGCTTGTTGCCACTGGCAAAATATCCCCAATGTGAGTACACAGAAGTGCAATATATTTTTTAAGCAGTGATCCCACTCCTAAAAGCTCTGGACCTGTAAAAAAAAATAGTAATATAGTGCATACTGATTAGTACATGTAAAATCATGAATATTCAGCGTTGAAAAATAAAATTTGAATATGATAGTGAAGTTCTCTCAGCTTTAAAAACATTGATGAAACAAATATCTTGCACAAAACAATCTGTTGTGTCCTTCAATTCCAACCAATGTTATAAGTAAATTTACAATCAAAGTACATATAATACTATGCAAACATCTTAGGCACATTTTAAAACTTCTGTAAAGCGAAGGTGTTTTCAAAAGTAATGAAATGAAAAGTTTTCAAATATCAAAAAAAAGTTACTTTAAAGAGCAATAAACTTAAAAAACTAAATCAAATCATTATTTGGTGTGACCACCCTTTGCTTTTACAACTGCATCAATTTTCTTAGGTACACTGTCCAGCAATTTTATTACAACATTAGCTGGTAGATTGTTCCAAGCATCTTGGAGAACTTGCCACAGTTCTTCCACAGACTTTGGCTACCTCGCTTGCTTCTGTCTCTCCAGGTAATCCCAGAGAGCCTTGATGGCGTTGAGATCAGGGCTCTCTGAAGGCTCTTTGAAGAACTCCTTGTTCTTCTTTTTGCTGAAGTTATTTCTTTATGACCTTGACCTTGTGCTTGGTGTCATTGTCCTGCTGCAGAATAAAGCTAGAACCAATCAGATGCCACCCTGATGGTATTGTGTAGAATGAGAATCTGCTTGAACTTCTCAGCATTGAGGATTCCATTAATTCTGACCAGATCACCAACAACTTTTGCAGAAGTGCAGCCTCAAACCACAGGGAGCCTCTACTATGCTTCACTGTTGGCTGCCAACATTCATCCATGTTGCGCTCTCCAGCTCTTCTACAGACAAACTGCCTCCTGTTTGAGCCAAAAACTTCAAATTTTGACTTGTTAGTCCAGAGCACTTGCTGTCATTGTTCAGCACCTTGTGGTTGTGTGCATAAGTCAGTCTCTTGGCTTTGTTTCTACTTTGGAAGAATGGCTTTTTAGCACCAACTCTTTCACGAAAACCACTTCTGGCAAGACTTCTCCAGACCGTAGAGGGGTGTACTTGGGTTCCAGTGGTTTCTATGAGTTCAGAGTTGATAGTATTTGCTGAACTTCTTTTGATTTAGAAGGGATGTCAGCTTCATGTATCTCCCATCTGCTGCACTCCGTTTCAAAGGCCGACCACTGCATTTCTCTCCTCTACCTTGCCCATTTGTGCTTCTTCAGAAGAGCTTGGACAGCACATCTTGAAACTTCTGTCTGCTGCAGAATTTCTACTTGGGAGAGACCTTGCTGATGCAAGATAACCACCTCATGTCTTGATACTATGCTCACTCTTGCCATGGTGCAAGAACTAATGATTTGAAGGTTAAACTGTCACATCTGACACACCCTCACCTTTTAGTTTGGTTGTCCTTCTACACCCGTGTCAGTTTCAGATAATCAGTTTAGTTCATTCAAGTTATTATGTCATTGATCATTAGCATCCGGTTTGTTATCTTAGTTTAATCATGCACTTGCTAAATACCGACAAAATATTCAAGTTTTTATTTGAAAAGTGGTCTCTTGTTTAATATATTACTTTCTTTAACAAATGACAAAAAATTCTCTAACATTTAATTTTTTGGAAAATGAATGTTTAGAAATCTAAAATTTACTCTTTTCTACTAACACACTAATGCAAAAGAAAAAATAAACATCTAAAACAAAATTTATACAAAAAGATCTAGGATGCCTAAGACTTTTGCACGGACCTGTATACTATACACCATATACCATACTGCATACATGAGATTCATTTTCTTGCAGAAATTTACAGAACACAGAATCAATGAAAAACTACATACAAAGACCGACAAACAATGTGCAAAAGACAAACTGTGCAATTGCAAAATAAGAATAAAAACAAATAAATAATATTGAGAACAAGTGTCCTTGAAAATGAATCCATAGGTTGAGGTGAGTAAAAATATCCATGCTGGTTCAGGAGCGTAATGGTTAAAGGATAATAACTGTTCCTGAACCTGGTGGTATGGGACCCAAGGCTCCTGTACCTCAGGCACATAGTCAAAGTCATACTTTATTGATCCCGAGGGAAATCGGTTTTCATTACAGTTGCACCATAAATAATTAAATAGTAATATGTAAATTATGCCAGGAAATAAGTCCAGGACCAGCCTATTGGCTCAGGGTGTCTGACCCTCCAAGGGAGGAGTTGTAAAGTTTGATGGCCACAGGCAGGAATGACTTCCTATGACGCTCAGTGTTGCATCTCGGTGGAATGAGTCTATGGCTGAATATACTCCTGTGCCCAACCAGTCCATTATGTAGTGGATGGGAGACATCGTCCAAGATGGCATGCAACTTGGACAGCATCCTCTTTTCAGACACCACCGTCAGAGAGTCCAGTTCCATCCCCACAACATCACTGGCCTTACGAATGAGTTTGTTGATTCTGTTGGTGTCTGCTACCCTCAGCCTGCTGCCCCAGCACACAACAGCAAACATGATACATCCCATGATCAATCTGCCACACATTTAAATAAAGTTGACTTATGTCACTGCACAATTTACTTTAGGCTCTGAATCACCGTGATGCAAATTTTAAATTAAATCAATCTTCTGCAGATTGCATTAAAAACTGAAAATTCTAGAGTCTGCAGTTTTTTTCTGCAATA
The DNA here is from genome assembly GCF_030028105.1 of Mobula birostris. Lineage (NCBI taxonomy): Eukaryota > Metazoa > Chordata > Chondrichthyes > Myliobatiformes > Myliobatidae > Mobula > Mobula birostris. The sequence goes on along the minus strand of NC_092376.1, from coordinate 21,275,958 downwards.
TGCATAAAATTACTTGATCATGCAATACATTAACATCAAAAAGGACTTACTGCATCCACTGGTCTCGTATTTGAAATTTACACCTTGGTAAAGTTTGCTGATTAGAAGACGTTGAAATCGCAGCAACAGATCCAAGGAAGCAGATCTCTCGCGATTGAAGTATTCAAGGTCCAAATAAGAAGAAATATGACGAGTGACATCTTTCAGTTTTGCAATGCTTTGCGATGCAATATTTCTTTATAAGAAAACAAAGAAATTAATTCCTTGTTTGAAAGTTTTATAGTATCTACCTGTTTTAATTTACCATTTCTGGCTACACGTTTCTTCTAGGATGATGATCCTTTGGCATACTAGGCATCTTCACTTTGCGGAACTATCACTACTTATGTATAGAAAACCAGTTTCTGAAAAGGCATTATACTTTATCAAAAGCTTGAACAAATTTATTACCTACAAAAATTAATTTTCAGCAAATGATTCTCAATGATAACTAGGTTTCAAAATACAGCTCCCTTTCCAACACTGTCCGAAATCAATAAACTCAGTAAAAGGATAATATTGGCTAGCATTGGGGGTAAGGGGGGTGGGCGTAGAAATAGCCATACCCAGCATCCTCTGCAGAATAAGGAGCCAAAAGATGCTGACACACAATTCCACTGCCTGTATCTGGGAATTTTTAAATTTATTTCAGCAGACTTGAGGCTTGCAATGACCCACCTCAATTCAATCCACGAACTCCACAGCTGGTCAAATCATTTCTGAAGATGGATATGGGCCAGCCATAGTACTTGGTTTGGAGTTTTTACACTGATTGATCTACTTTGCTTTAAATTCACTATTACAAGCTTTCCATTCTGAAATTTTCAACTTAAAATGTCAACAGCTGATTCGGAATTGGAATTAATCTCTATCAATCACCAACCCAGTAATTTAACCACTAAGTAATTTTCTAATTGAGAGCAATCATTGGTACAAATATTGAAATACTGATGCACATAGAACCATAATTCAGCATATAACATTATTTTAGGAAAGTCTACAAGATATAAGAGCAGAAATAGCTCATTCCATCATGGCTGATTTATTATTCCTCTCAATCCTAGTCTCTTACCTTCTCACCATAACATTGGATGCCGTTACGAAACAAAAGCCCATCAACCTCCAGGTTAAAGACATCCAATGACGAGGACTCCACAGCAGTCTACTTCAACGAACTCCACAGATTCACCACCATGTGCCTAAAGAAATTCCTCATCTCTGTTCTAAAGGGATGTCCTTGTATTCTGAGGCTGTGACTTCTAGTCCTGGGCTCCCCACTAAAGGAAACAACCTCTCCACAGCCACTCTAACTAGGCCTTTCAATATTCAATAGGTTTCAAAGAGATCTCCTACATATTGTTTTAAGCTCCAGCAAGTACAGGCCCAGAAGCATCAGATGCTCTTCATATGTTAACCTTTTCTTTCTCAGGATTATTCCATTGAATCCTCTCCAATGCCAGCACCTCCCCTCTTAGACAAGGGGCCACAATACTCCAAGTACAGTCTGACCAATGCCTTATAAAGCCTCAGCATAACGTCCTTGCTTTGATATTCTAGTCCTCTTGAAACAAATGCTAATGTCGCATTAGCCTTCCTTACCATTTACCCAACCTGCAAATTAACCTTGAGGAAATCCTGAACAAGGACTCCCAAGTCCCTTTGCACCTCTGATTTCTCCATACTTAGAAAACAGTCAACATCTTTATTGCAGCTACCAAACTAGATCACTTCCCTACACTATATTCCATCTGCAACTGCTTTGCTTATTCTCCTAATCTGTCCCAGTCCTTCTGATTCAGGTATTCAGAGAGGAAGAAGTTCAGATACGGGGAACTGAAACAGAAGTTATTTTTGGTTTAGTCAGTACCTTAATAATTGCTGTACGAGCTGAACAAGGGGTAAACTTTGTTTCCCAGAAGATTCATATATGCCTGTATTGATGAGGTCCTTGTCCAGAGGTGTTCGACTTCGATGGAGCGTTGAAGCATTGGCTTCTTGTTCATCTATTTCCTTCTCTTTCTGTGCTTCTTTCTTTGCTTCTACATCCTAGAAAAACAAAATAATATTTCAATGCAAGTGTGCTATAACAAATGTAAGCAAGATAATAATTATAATTATATACTCAATCACCATTTTATTAGGTATTTTCTGTACCTAATAAAGAGGCCACTGAGTGTACATTTATGGTCTTCTGCTGGTGTAGCCGATCAGCTTCAAGATTCAACATATTGTGTGTTCAGAGATGCTCTTGTGCACACCACTATTAAGGTGTGGTTATTGTTGTTACTGTCGCCTTCCTGTCAGTTTAAGTCAGTCTGGCCACTCTCCTCTGACCCCTCTCATTACCAACATGTTTTTGCCCACAGAACTGCTGCTCACTGGATGTCTTTTTTTTTGTTTTTCGCAACATCCTCTGTAAACCTTAGAGACTGCTATGCATAAACACATTCCAGGAAATCTGCAGTTTCTGAGATATTAAAACCATCCCGTCCACCATCAATAATTATTCCACAGTCAAAGTCACTTAGACCACATTTTTTTCCCATTTTGATGTCTGGCCTGAACAACCATTGAACCTCTGGACCATATCTGAATGCTTTTATGCAATGAGTTGCTGCCATGTGATTGGCTGATTAAATATTTGCATTAATGCACAGGTGCACCTAATAAAATGTCCACTGAGTTTTAAATGCAAAGCATAGCAAGGTGTACTTTCACAACATAATCAGACATTAAATAACAACAGTATATTTGGGTTGGTGACCAAAAACTTGGCTAAAGAATTAAATTTTAACATGTAGCAAAGGAGAAGAAAGGTATGTAAATTGTTTAGATAGGGAGGAAATTTCAGAACATGCAAGCTGAAGAATTGACAAGAGTTCTCAAGAAGCACCTCTTGGAGATAGTATATTCCTAGTAAGATGTTCAAGTTCAATTGCTAGTCAGCTATATACAGGAATACAGCCAAAGGCGACAGCGGTCCACTTGGGCCAACGTGCAAAACACAGTACCAGCAGCCACACACAGTACAAAATACATAATTATGATAGTAGATGTACACAGTTACAAAAGAACTAATAATAATACAGCCCACATTTGAGAGCCTTGGCCTGTAGATTGATGGTGCGTGGATATTGTCCTCGAGTCACATCTTTGCAAGAACAAGCCACAACAGTCCACTGTTTCACACAACAGCAACTTGTCAAGATGATAAACCAAGAGCTGATTAATCATGATCCTATTGCACAACATGAAGTTCTCCAACTGTCATGTTGCAAGTCTATGATGCAAAATCGATTAGTTATTTATCTAAATTGGCTAAGCTATGTGAATATTTTGTGCCCAAATTAGCTGCTGTTTACCTACAGTAATTACTGTCTGTACTAAGTATAAAGACAGCAAGACAAAGAAAAGAAAGCAGATTAAGTTTAAAAGGTAGTTGAAACAAGCCTCCTGAAAAGGACAGCTAGAGTTGCAAGGAAGTTTGTGAACCCTTTGCAATTTCCTGGTTTTCTGCCTTAATTATGAAATGTGCTCTGATCTTCATTTTCATCACAATAATACACTAACACAACCTGCCTAAACTAGTAACACAAAATACAATTGTACTTCATCGTTGAGGCAATAATGAATTCAAAACTGTATCAAGGCATTTTATAGGAGAATGTCACAATAGCAGTCCATCAGCTAAAGCTTAATAGTCTTGTTGCATCATCCAACTTCTATGATCAGAAACACAAGAGTAAATCAACAACAGGATGGTTTGAAAAGAAGAAAATTTGTGTTTTGGAATGGGCAAGTCAGAATCAAGACCTTAACCCAATTGAGATGCTGTGGCATGACCTGAAGAGGGCTGTTCATGCAAGGTATCCCAGAAATATTGATGAACTGAAACAGTTTTATATGGAGGAATGGTCTAAAATTCCTCCTCGCCATTGTGCAAGTCTGATCAGCTGCTACTGGAGACATTCAGTAGAAGTTATTGCCGCTAAAGGAAGTTCTACCAGTTATTAACATACTTTTTCTAGTCTGGACTGTGAATGATAAAACAATGTTTTCAATAAAGATACAATAAGTACAATTGTTTGTGTGTTATTAGCTTAGGCAGATTGTGTTTGTCTAGTACAGTGACAGATGACGATCAGACCACATTTTATAAGTAATTAATGCAGGAAACTAGGTCATTGCAGAGGGTTCTCAAACTTTTTCTTGCAACTGTATGTGGTAAAATTGGACAATTAATGGAACCAAAGAAATAGTCTACAAATGTGTTCAAGGCACAAATATTCCAATGATTAATTGATTTTCACCACTTCTACCGCTTGAAAGAGCCAAAGTCAACAGGTTCAGGACAGTATTTAATATGATAATAGAAATGACAGCTTGAATACAGAGATATTTTATAGTCGCCAAACAATTGATACTAGAACGTACAATCATCACAGCGATATTTGATTCTGCACTTCGCGCTCCCTGGAGTACAGATCAATAGTAAATATTAAAAATGTAAATTTACTTGATCTGTTTTACCTGTATTTCAGCTGTAATTGCAGCATTGAGAGCCGACTCCAAGCCACCATCTGCCATCAGACTGCTCACCAGAAGATCTATCATAAATCGACGACCCGGACTGACATTCATTTCATTACCTGAAACTTAATTTCCAATAAAATCAAAACGAGAGCTGAATGTGGATAAGAGTGCAACAAGTTAAAACATACATCTCAGCACAGTGGCCTCGGTGGTGGAGCTTGTTATACACTGGCCTTTCGTCTATACAACTGCATTCAAAGTCTCTGAGAGCACATATCTCAACACAGCCATTCAGCATATCAAGACTATACTAGCATTCAGAACATACCCATCCTTTTTATTTCCCTATAACCTATGCTTCTATACATACCCATCACTCCTCCCTTATTCTCCTGTCACCCACCTACACTCAGGGACAATTTACAGTCAGCAGTTATCATCGCATCTTCACCCAGAGCAGCCAACAGCAATAGACCCATTAACAAGAGAAAATCTGCAGATGCCGGAAATCTAAGCAACGTACACGAAATGCTGGAGGAACTTAGCAGGTCAAGCAGCATCTATGGAAAAGAGTAAGCAGTCAATATTTCAGGCTGAGACCCTTCATCGGGACTGGAGATAAAAAGATGAGAAGTCGGTGGGGGGAGATGAGGAAGAAATACAAGGTAGTAGATGATAAGTGAAATCGGAAGAGGAGGACACTTCCTTCTTCAAAGGAAAGGAGCTTCCCTTCCTCCACCATCAATGCTGCTCTCATCCACATCTCTTCCATTTTGCACACATCTGCTCTCACCCCAACCTCCTGCCGTCACAGCACTGATATGGTTCCTCTTGTCCTCACCTTCCACCTCAACAGCCTCCACATCCAGCACATAATTCTCTGTAACTTCTGCCATCACCAATGGGATTCCACTACCAAACACATCTTTCCTTCCCCCCTCACATTCTGCGGGGAATGCTCCCTACACAACTCCCTTGTTCATTCGTCCTTTCCCACTGCTCTGCCTCCTGGCACTTATCCTTGCAAGCAGAACAAGTGCTACACCTGCCCCTACACCACCTCCCTCACTACCATTCAGGGCCTCAAATAGTCCTTCCAGGTGTGGCGACACTTCACCCGTGAGGCTGTTGGGGTTATCAATTTTATCCAGTCCTCCCAGGGTGGCCTCCTGTACGTCAGTGAGACTCAACGTAGATTGGGAGACCGCATTGCCAAGTGCCTACGCTCCGTCCGCCTGAAAAAGCAGGATCTCCAAGTGGACACCCACTTTAATTCTACTTCCCATTCCAGCATGTCAGTCTATGGCCTCCTCTTCTGCCGCAATGAATCCACACTCAGGTTGGAGGAGCAACACCTTATATTCTGTCTGGGTAGCCTGCAACCTAATGACATGAACATCAATTTCTTGAACTTCCAGTAATTGCCCCCACCCTTCTCCTTCACCATTCCCCATTCCCATTTCCCCCTCACCTTATCTCCTTGCCTGCCCATCACCTCCATCTGGTGCTCCTCCCCATTCTTCTTCCTCCATGGCCTGTCCTCTCCTATCAAGTTCCCCCTTCTCCAGCTTTTTATCTCTTTCACCCATTGACTTCCCACTTCACCCCTACCCCTTTCCCAATTTCACCTATCACCTACAACCTCGTATTTGTTCCACCCCTCCCCCACATTCTTACTCTGACCTCATATCTTTTTCTCTCCACTCCTGATGAAGGAGCTCGGCCCAAAATATCAATTGTTTCGTAATTCATTCGTAAGGCCAGTGATGTTGTAGGTCATTCGTAAGGCCAGTGATGTTGTGGGGATGGAACTGGACTCTCTCACAGTGGTGTCTGAAAAGAGGATACTGTCTAAGTTGCATGCCATCTTGGACAATGTCTCCCATCCACTACATAATGTACTGGGTGGGCACAGGGGTACATTCAGCCAGAGCCTCATTCCACCGAGATGCAGCACTGAGCGTCATAGGAAGTCATTCCTGCCTGTGGCCATCAAACTTTACAACTCCTCCCTTGGAGGGTCAGACACCCTGAGCCAATAGGCTGGTCCTGGACTTATTTCATAATTTACTGGCATAATTTACATATTACTATAACTATTTATGGTTCTATTACTATTATTTATGGTGCCACTGTAACGGAAACCAATTTCCCCCGAGATCAATAAAGTATGACTATGACTATGTTTACTCTTTTCTATAGATGCTGCCTGACCTGTTGAATTCCTCCAGCATTTTGTGTCTGTAATAACAGGCCTTTTGTTCCATTTACATTAATCTAATTTTATTTTACCCAGACTCCCATCAATTCCAATACTCACCTACACACCAAAAGCAATTCACAGTGGCAAGCTAATCTACCAACCCATGTCTTTGAGATGTGGGAGGAAAGCAGAACCCTTGGAGAAAACGTACTGCACTACAGAGAGAACAAGCAATCTCTACGTAGACACCACTTGAGGTCAGGATGAAATGCAGATCACTAGATCTGTGCACTAGCAATACCAACTGCTATCTCACCCAGCCTATCTTGCCCCAAAACTGACAACCTCACTCAATGAAGACACATGGTTGCTCTCCCAATATTAAAGCCAAAGAATATTTTTAGGAAAAGAGTGGAAAGAGCTTTACTGCACACCTAGCTGTCCAGGGTTCACCTGCTAATTTCTGGGTCAGCAACATTAACTCAGATAAAAATGCCAAAGCCTTACCTGCATTAGGTAGCAATGCAGAAAGTGCTCTGGCTCTTTCTTCAGCAGTAGGGAGCAGAACAGACCAGCCACTCTGCAACACAGCCTGTGCAGATGATTGCACAGTATTCAGAACCCCAGCATTGCTGGCAAGCGTCACCACCGTCTGTTTCAAGCTATTCAACAAAACGCTGCCTATGCCCAAACCAAGGCATTCTGGGTCAACTTGATGGCTAATAGCAGCATGAAGCTAGAATAAAAAGTAAAGTAAAAATAGCATTTTTAATCTATTCAATCATATTTCCTTTCCCACACACAAATTGAACTTCAAAAGAATTTCATTTAAAAAGTAATCTTACATCATTTCATTTCCTGATTAGTTAGTCAAAATAATAAATAGCTAGGAAGACCTAATTGAAATAGACAAAATTCATATTGTGCTATTGAACTTCGATTTTTTTAAAATTAGGAGTGAACTTTTGTTTTAAGAAGCTGCTTGCATCACCGATAAATATTTAAAATGTGGGGAACTGAAATACACAACTCTTGATTATCCATTACCTGAAGTCTCAGTAGATTGAGTGTTGCAACAGCCATGCATTCTTTCTCTTGTGGAGGGGGCCAGTCCGAACTACCATCCATGCCTTCACTTACTTGTCGCAATAGCAAGTCCAATTGCTCAAACGTCACCTGACAAACATCCACAACAAAGGGCACACGAAGGCCAATTGACCATTCTGAACACGAGGACCAAGCAAAACTCTAAAGAAACAACAAATTTACAAATTAGCCAAATAAAACAGCTGTGTGTGGTAATTATATTATCCAGAATTGATTTCCACAACTCAAAACTCTTCACTCACTATAACTATAAATGAATACTGCAGTACAACAGAGGGATCAGGGAACACAGATTCATAATTCCTTTGAAGTGGCATCACAAGTAGATAGAATCATAAAGAGCACTTTTGGCACATTAGCCTTGATATCTCAAGTACTGAGTACCTACGCTAGGATGTTACAAAATGTTGGTGAGGTCATATTTGAAGTATTGTATGTAGTTCTGGTCACCTATTAACAAGACTGAAAGAGTATTGAAAAAACTTACAAGGATGTTGTCAAGATTTGAGGACCTGAGGTATAGAGGAAGGTTGAAGAGGTTAGGATTTCAGTTCTCTTCCCCGACCTCAATGGGTAAAATAAGCCTGCTTGCATTTACCCGATCTATACACCTTGGAATATTGTATATGTCTATTGAACATCTTCTCATTTCCCTTTGCTCCAGGGAATAGAGGTCATGGCTTAAGGTGAAAGACGAAATGCTTAAAGGGAACATGAGAGGAATTTCTTTACTCAGGTGGTAAGAGTGCAGAACAAGTTGCAGCAGAAGTGCTGAATGTGGGTTCAATTTCAAAACTTAAGAGAAATTTGGATTAGTACTTGGATGGGAGGGGTATGGAAGACTGGTTCAAGTCAATGAGACTAGGCAGAATAATAGTTCAATATGGACTAGATGGGCCAAAGGGCCTATTTCTGTTCTCTATGACACTAAACTACTCTCTATTCTCTCATTCAACATTTAATAAGGAAGATTCCTTGAAAAAGGTGCTGCATCCATGGGCTAATAATTTTTTTTAAAAAAACCAGCACTGCTGAGTACAGACACCTGGAAAGATGATGAGGCTGAATCAGCCAAGGATAAAATCAACTCAAATACACGGGCATCCTAGATTATGAATCACCTGACTAATGGAGATGAAAATGGATATTTCTGAACTGGGGAAAATTGGTTTTCAGACTGTTCTTAAGAACAGAATCCTCATGCAAGCAGAGGACTGCCTGTATAATGTATGTTGCAATCAAGTAACTACTGGTATTTATTCAGAAAGTCTCACTTAATGTTGTAGACTAACATTGTCCAGAAAGTTTAAAATGTAATCTAACAGAGGATCAATGCTTTTACAACTGTGCTTGCCAAAGAAAGGGAAAAAAATCTATCGTGTAACTTCCTAAATTCACCCCATTTCAAAGAACAAGTTTTTGCTAAGCACAAATTGACCTTAAACTGTAATATATGGTGATTGGCAAAATGAAAACATGACATTGCATGGAGAAAAACATGTGTAAATACTATGCTATGCAAAAAAGGGGAATATGGCCATATATGTACACTGCCAAAGAAATTTAAGAATAAAATTAAGAAATCAAGGAATCTTCATTGATTCTACATTAAAAGTCAGAATAAATTATCTTTCAATATGCAAAGTAAAATGTTCAACTACATAGCTATAACTAGAATAAAAGTTAAGAACAAGTCTAATTTAATCAATTCTATAATCTCTTGATAGCATTAATCCTGAACACAAGAAAACCTACAGATTCTGGAAATATGTACACAAAATACTAGAGGCCAAGCAGCATCTATGGAAAGGAATAACAATCAATATTTCTTGCTGAGGTGCCAATGAAGGGTCTCGGCCCGAAACGTCGACTACTTATTCCTTTCCATACATGCTGCCTGGCCTGCTGAGTTCCTCCAGCTTTTTATGTGTATTGCCTTGCATACATTCTAAACTCTACTGGGTGCCAAGACAAAACGAATCATAGAATCATACATAATTTGACCTAACTTGGCCACCCTTAAATATTAACCCTATATGGTCCATTTGGTCCACAGCCATTTAAGTGATCCTTTGGACACTTCTCACCTGCGTTCAGCAACTCAGCTTCAACCACTGTCCCATGCAGTGAATTCCAGATACTTCTTGCTCTGGTAGGTGAGCTTATAGAGGTGTATAAAGTTATCAGGGGCATAGATGGGGTGAATGCACAGTCTTTTCCCCCAGTGTTGAGGAATCAAAAGCTAGAGAGCACGGACTTACGGAGAGAGGGGACAGATTTAATAGGAACCTGAGGCCATCTTTTTAAACCAGACGATGGTCAGTACATAGAATGAGCTTCCAAAAGAAATTGCTGAAACAAGTACATTTACGACATTTGAAAGGTAAATGGATGGATAAGGTTTGTAAAGATATGGGCCAATCTGACTAGCTTAGATGGGAATCTTGGTCAGTATGGACCAGTGGGTGAAAGGGCCAGTTTCCACACTGTATGACTGACTCTGGGTGAAGATTGTCCCCCTCACATCTTCCCTGGATCTCTTCCCCCATTTACCCTAAAAATAATGCACTCTGGTTTTACCTACCTCTGATATGGGGAAGCTGATTCCTGCAGTTTACACTGTCATCACTTTACATACCAGAATCACATCCCCCTTAACTCCCCCTGTTCCAGGGAGGGGGAAAAAAAAAAAAACTGGCTTCTCTAGTCTCTCCTAAAATGTTCACTGCTCTATTCCAAAAAAAAAACATCTCCTGTGTTTCCTCTGTACCTTCTACAGTATTGTCACATCCTTCCTACACTTTGGTAATTAGAGCTACACACGATACTCCAGCTGAGTGCGACCAAGGTTTTCTGAAGTTAGAGTTTAACCTTCCTCCTCTATTCAATGCCCTAACAAAGTCAGCATCACATATTCCTCCTAACTATATTATTTACCTGCTTCGCCACATTCAAGGACATACTGACTTAATTCATCAATACAACATAACGCATTGCCGTTCGTAGTGTATTAAATATCATCCCCTCAAATCAATAGCTACAGACATCACTGTGACCACTGGTACTGTACCCTTCTGTACATAGTTAAAAAGTGACTACATCTGGGCATTTTGTTAAGTATGCTGGTGAGAGTTTCTCCACAGTACAGATGAATACTGTTAACTCTCCCCTTGATGTTTCATTGAATCCTACTTTCAATTCATGATCATTTGAATTTTCTTAACAAGCAAAATCACCTCAGCATACTTTGGAGACCAAAATTCAAAGTTACCTGAGCTGCTCCACAAGCAATACCAACAATGTGTTTCGTATCTAACCCAGGTAGAGCAGCTGGTTCTGGTTTTGTTATCCTCAGTGTATCAAAATGTTGACATTGATCATTGCTGCCCCAGCTATGTACTTCACCATCTTCTGTCAGTACCATGCAATGGGTGGATCCAACAGCCACATCAACTACTTTTTTACCTGTAATCAAAAACAATGCATAGAAAGAAGTCTTAGTAACTGATCAGAAAATGCAGATATACATAGACACACAAGAGACTGCAGATGCTGGGATTTAGAACAAATAAAAACAGACTTTTGGAAGAACCACAAAGTGTTGGAGGAACTCGGTAGGTCAGGTGGCCTCGGAGGAGATTAAGCAGTTGATATTTCAGGCCGGGGTTCTTCATCAGAACTCAGCCCAAAACAGCGACTATTCCCCTCCACAGATGCTGCCTGATTTGCTGAGTTCCTCTGGATTTCCAACATCTGAATAATCTTTTGTCCTTCTGTTTTGGAAGAACTCAGCGAGTCAAGCACAATCTGCAGAGGCAAAGAAATTGGCAACCTGTTGGTCACAGTGAGGTAACTGAAGAACTTGGACTAATTTCAGCTCCTCTCTACTTTTCCTGAGCCAATAATATTGATGATTAAAAATCATTCAATACTGACGAAGACTCAAACCTTCAATTTTGATAATCAAGGTTGTTACTCGTTAATCTGATTACATTAGGTATTACATATGGTTTTATGTTCATTTTTTCGATTAGATTCAATCCAGCATTTACATTGTGCCTTTAATGTGCCAAAACAAACCAATGCCCTTTATTGGAAATTGGTCAAAAAAAAAACTAATTCCATGCTACATGTGGTATTAGAATGAGGATAAATAGCTTGATCACTCGGACACTATTTTTGAAAAAAGAATTAAGAATTAAAATGGCAAATGGATTTAAGAACCAAATTTCAGCACTTCAGTCTCTGTTAGTTGCCAATGGTGAAATCATTAAACCCATAACACAGAGGCCAAAAGTGGAGAGGACAAAGATTTGGAACATACAGAATAGTGCAGCACAGGAACAGGCCCTTGTCTGTGCCAACCATGATTTCAATTTCAACTACACATCTGCTGTACATGGTAAATATTCTGCAATGCACAGCCTGCTTGTGTACCCACCTTAATATTTCTTAAATATTGCAATCATATCTGCCTCTGTCATTTCCCTTGACAAAGTGTTCCGGACACTTACAACTCCCTGCATATGAAAGTGTTTCCCTCAAATCTTGCTTCACTTCCAATAACCGCCACCCCACCCCCCAACCCCTTAAATCTATGCTCTCTAGTATTTGGCATTTCCACCCTGGGGAAAAAAGATTGAACTACATACTTTGTTATATGTCTTTCATAATTTTAAACACTTTTTAAAACAGGTTACCCCTCAGTGTCTAATACACTAGAAAAAAAAAAGTCAAAGTTTGTCCAACCTCTTCTAGCTAATGCTCTCAAGTCTAGGCAAATACTAGTGAATCTCTATTGCGACTTCTCCTTAGCCACCATATCCTTCCTGTAATGCAGCAATCAAAGTCTTACACAAAACTCCAAACATGGCCTAATCAATGTTTTATACAGCTTTGCATGGTTTCATTAGTCAGAACACTGAGTATAAAAATACGGCAATCATGCACGCCTTCTTTACCACCTTATTTACTTGTGTTGCCACTTTCGGGGAGTAATTGACCTACAGACCAAGATCCCTCTGTACATCAATGCTAAGGCTCCTGCCATTTACTGCACAACTTCCTCTTGTATTTAAAATCTAAAAGTGCAACACCTCACATTAAGAACTATTTGCCATCTCGCCACTCATATTCCCACCTGGTCTATATTCTGCTAAAAGATTCAACAACCTTCCTCACTATCGACAACTCTGCCATCTGAATGGGAAAAGAGACATACACTCAGTGGCTACTTTGTTAGGTACCTTCTGTATCAAATAAAATGGCAACTAGAGTGTATGTTTATGGTCTTCTGCTGCTGTAGCCAATCCACATCAAGGTTCAGCTTGTTGTGAGTTCAGAAATGTTCTTCTACACACCACTTTTGCAACACGTGGTTACTTAAGCTACTGATGTCTCCCTGCCAGCTTGAACCAGTCTGGCCATTCCCCTTTGACCTCTCTCATTTGCAAGGCATTTTCGCCAACAGAACTGCAGCTCACTGGATGTTCTCTGGGTTTCACACCATTCTCTGAAAACTGTAGAGACCATTTTGCATGAAAATCCTAAAAGATCAGCAGTTTCTGAAATACTCAAATCACCCAGTCCAGCACTAACAAACATGACCCTGTCAAAGAAACATAGATCTCACTTCTTTCCCACCCTGATGTTTGGCCTGAACAACTGCAGCTCTTGACCGTATCTGTATACTCATATGCATTGAGTTGCTGCAAAATGACTGACCAATTAGATATTTGCATTAACGGGGTATACCTAATAAAATGGCCACTGAGAGTAGGTTGGGATGGGAAGGTCACGAGAGACGTATTGGAAGGATTTTAAGCTGAAAGGAGAATTTTTAAAAATTGAGTCAATATAGGTAAGTAATCACAGGGTGATGAATGAATGATGAGAATTTGGTGCTAGTTAGGATATAGTCAGCAGAATTTTAAATAAAACTCAATTTATGGAGATGAAAGGGATAAGACCAGACAGGAGATCACTTAAATATTAAAAGCAAAAGTATAGGGGATTAACCATTAATAAGTTGAAGCAAGGCAATACCAACCCTGAAGACATTCCAATAATTTAGGATATCGCACATGCTCTTCAGTTCCATGTCCAAGTCGTTGGGTATCACCTTTTCCCCAGGTGTAAACCTGTCCATCCTTCGTGATAGCAACCGAAAACTGGCTGCCACAGCGCACTTTGATGATATCAAGATCCTGAAGCTTCTCAATCAACTTGGGAGTTTTACAGCCATCACTGCCGCCTCTGCCCAATTTTCCATAATCCCCATCTCCCCAGGACCATACTTGGCCTACACAGAAATTAATATACACATTAAAGTCACATAATTCTTCTGGAACAGAAAAGATCAAGCAGCAGATAAAGCATTCACAGAAACTACACAAAATTTAAATTTTAAACATACAGCAATAACAGAACCAAAACAGAATACACAACTACATTTAATAAAGTACATTTATCTCATCATTTCTTTTTCTTTGTCTACGCTAATAATATAGATACCTACAGCACATTACAGGCCCTTCGGCCCACAATGTTGTGCCGACCATGTAACTACTCCTGAAACTGCCTAGAATTCCCCTACCGCACAGCCCTCTATTTTTCTAAACTCCACGAGTCTCTTAAAAGACCCTATTGTATCCGCCTCTACCACTGTCACTCCCATTGCATTCCATGCACCCACCACACTATGTGTAAAAAAAAACACTTAGCTCTGACATGCCCCTTGTACATCCTTCCAAGCACCTTAACTTATGCCCCCTCGTGTTTGCCATTTTAGCCTTAGGAAAAAGCCTCTGGCTATCCACACGATATAAACAAAATGATTTAATACAGAATAATAAACTATATCAAAAAGCAGCTTTTTAAGAGAATTTTATATGTCTTAGTAAATGACATCACAACTTCCACCTTAAATTGTATAATTCTACCCCATTTGAAGTTCATCATATACTGTATCATGCAGAAGTCTTAGGTACATATATATATAGCTAGGGTGCCTAAGACCTTTGAACAGTACTGTATATTGGTTAAAAAAGAAAGGTGGTTGGGAAACAGAAAAAAAGAGTACTTAACTTTGTATTAATTCAGTAGTATTAAGTGTTATTTGGAAATTGGGAAAACATAACATACGGTACCGTGCAGAAGTCATAGAAACTATATATATTTCTGCTTAGGACTTTTGCACAGTGCTGTATATCCCCAAATATCATCACAATTGCTGCAAAGAGTTCTCCATAAAAGAGTACATTATACAATCATATAGTTTACCAATGTACAGTGATAAAGTTGAGGTACTAAAGATCAGTAAGCCATACAGCCAATTTTTCCACAGAAACCTACAAGCCAACCAAAGCATCAATAATGCTACTCAACAGATTAATTTTTGATTTTACAGCCTTTAATGATATTTCATCATTTGGATATGTCATTATTTATTGAGCGGGGATCTGATTGAAACGTATAAAATCCTAAAGGGATTGGACAGGCTAGATGCAGGAAGATTGTTCCCGATGTTGGGGAAGTCCAGAACAAGGGGTCACAGTTTGAGGATAGAGGGGAAGCCTTTTAGGACCGAGATTAGGAAAAACTTCTTCACACAGAGAGTGGTGAATCTGTGAAATTCTCTGCCACAGGAAACAGTTGAGGCCAGTTCATTGGCTATATTTAAGAGGGAGTTAGAT
Source organism: Mobula birostris (assembly GCF_030028105.1). Classification (NCBI taxonomy): domain Eukaryota; kingdom Metazoa; phylum Chordata; class Chondrichthyes; order Myliobatiformes; family Myliobatidae; genus Mobula; species Mobula birostris. The sequence continues at coordinate 21,260,382 of NC_092376.1, read as the reverse complement.
ATGGCCCTTGTGGCTACGGGGGTTAGGGGGTATGGAGGGAAGGCTGGGGCGGGGTTCTGAGTTGGATGATCAGCCATGATCATAATAAATGGCGGTGCAGGCTCGAAGGGCCGAATGGCCTACTCCTGCACCTATTTTCTATGTTTCTATGTTTATGGAAAAGTACTTCATGAGAATAGCCATACATAACATACATTTGACAGCCCGTCTACTACTATTGTGGCTCAGCTTGAAACAGGATTGCAGCAGATGAATAAGTATTACTTACCATTATCAGCCACTGCCAATGTCTGGGCATCGCCACTACCACATGCAACATCCACAATCTTTACTCCTTTCAATCCAGCCACAAGTATTGGTGTAGTCTGATCTTCACTTGACCCTAGGACAGTAGAGACTCAACACATGAAAGGGCTCCTATTTGTTCAAAATGTTAACAGATCTACAGTACTGTGCAAAAGTCATAGACACATATCTACAGCTAGGGTGCCTTGTCATCCATTTTGCACGGTACTGTAGTAATTTTATGTATTGCACTGTACTGCTGCGCAAAAAAAACCGAATTTCATGACATGTGAGTGATGATAAACCAGATTCTGATATGGGTCTCTACCGAGCGTGGGAAGGAGGTAGGGGGAGGAGAATCGTGGTTGGGAAAAGGGGAAGGGAGAGGAGAGGGAGTGGGAAGCACCAGAGAGACATTCTGTAATGATCAATAAACTAATTATTTAGAATCAAATTACCTTGCCTGGTTTCTCAGGGACAGGTGTGTCTGCACCCTTGCGACACCACAAGCATCCCCCCCCTTTGCCCGGCACTCCTCTTTTGCCAGCTGATCCACACCCCGAACACGGCATTCCACCTTCAACATCCCCAACATTCTTTGCTCCAACCAGATCTACAAACTCAGTCTCCACTCCACATTGACAAATACAGTACTGTGTAAAAGTCTTAAGCGCTCCGGCTACATATAGTTGCAAGAAAAAGTTGTGAACTCTTTGCAATTACCTGGCTTCCTGAATTAATTACTCATAAAATGTGGTCTGATCTTCATCTAAGTCACAATAATAGACAAACACAATCTGCCTAAACTAATGACACACAAATAATTGTACTTTTCATGTCTTCATAAAACACATGACTGTGAATGTTTAATCATTCACAGTCCAGGTTGCAAAAATGTGAACCCTTGTACTTAATAACTGGTAGAACCTCATTTAGCAGCAATAACTTCTACCGAGCGTTTCCTGTAGCTGCTGATTAGACTTGCACAACACCAAGGAAGAATTTTAGACCATTCCTCCATACAAAACTGCTTCAGTTCATCAATATTTCTGGGATACCTTGCATGAGCAGAACTCTTCAGGTCATGTCACAGCAACTCAATTGGGCTCTGACTTGGCCATTCCAAAATACAAGTTTATTTCTTTTTAAACCATTCTGTTGTTGAGTTACTTATGTGTTTCGGATCATTGCCTTGTTGCATCATCCAACTTCCATTAAACTTCAGGTGACAGACCGCTACCCTGACATTCTCCTGTAAATTGTCTTGATACAAATTTAATTCATTGTTCCCTGAATGAATGCAAACTGTCCAAGCCCTGAGACAGCAAAACAGCCCCATTCCATGATGCTCCTTCCACCATGCTTCACAGTTGGGATTAAGTTTTGGTATTGGTATGCAGTTCCCTCTTTCCTCCAAATGTAGTGGAATGCATTTCTGCCAAAAAGTTCAACTTTTGTCTCATCGGTACACAGAAAATCGTCCCAGAAGTGTTGTGAAACATCCACGTGGTCAACTTGAGGCAAACTTGAGACATGCAGCAATGTTTCAATGTTCCTTCAGTACTGCACATTGTGCTCTCAGTGTGATCTTTGCAGGATGTCCATTCATAGGAAGAGTAGTAACAGTACTGAATTTCCTCCATTTGGAGACAATTTCTCTTACTGTGGACTGATGAACACTCAGGTCTTTAGAAATACTTTTGTAGCCTTGTCCAGCTTTATGCATCTCTACAATTCTTCTAAGGTCCTCTGAAAGTTGTTTTGGTTGAGATAAGGTGCACATAAACAGATCTTTCTTGAGAAGAGCAGGTTTTGTCAGTAACCTGACTTTGCATGTCCTTTTTTTTTTAAATAGGGCAGGGCACCTTTACAACCCACACCTCCAATCTCATCTCATTGATTGGAACATCTCACTCCAAATAGCTTTTGTAGAGGCATTACCCCAGAGGTTCACATACTTTTTTTGAACCTAGTCCATGAATGTTTAAATGGTGTACTTAGTATTGACAAGAAGTCAATTATTTGTGTGTTATTAGTTTAGGGAGATTGTGTTTGGTTATTATTATGACTTAGATGAAGATAAGACCACATTTCATGAGTAATTAATGCAGAAAACCAGGTAATTGCAAAGGGTTCACAAATTCTTTCTTGCAACTGTATATATGCCTGTATTTTGTTTACTCTGATAACAGTTAAGCTTACAAAAATACAACTCTACCCACAGCAGTTAGCTCAACTACATTACAGCACCAGCGAACGCCAGTTGGGGTTCAATTCCTGCCAGTCTATAATGAGCTTGTACTTTCTCCCTGTGACCATGTAGGATTCCTCTGGGTGCTCTGGTTTTCTACCACATTCGAAAGACGTACGGATTAGGCTTAGTAAAAAGTGGGCATGCTGCCTTGGTGCCAGTAACATGGTGACCCTTTCAGGCATAATTCTCAGACTGCGTTGGTTGTTGACACAGTGCAATGCATCATTTTGTATGTCTTGATGCACGTGATAAGCTAATCTTTAAAAACAGCCTCTAAAAGCATAAAGTGGGAGAATTCTTCTAATTAGGCTCCATCATAATTGTAAATCTGCACAAATAATATCTTTTCAATTCTGTTGTGACCAATGAAAAAATTTTCATTGACTGTTCAGACAAAACTGCTGAGGGGTTCACCAAGGTCTCGCTCCCCACTATTTGTAATATTTACTGGGAGCATCGTATACAAAGGGACCTAAGTATTGTTCAGGATCTCTACAATCTCTTTGGCATGTTACCATCAGAAAGGAGGCAAAGGAGCATCAGGGTGAGGACTGCCAGACTGGATAACAGCTTCTTCCCTCAGGCAATGAAACTAATGAGTGCCCTGCCACTAGAGTTCTCATCACCAAGATAGCGAGCTGTTAATTACTCTGTTAACTGTTTACCTACAGTATGCTGTGCACTTCACATGCATTTATGAATTATATTTTGTTAACTTATTTGTGGTGATACTTTGTTTTATGTGGTGTGAGTGATATATTGTATGTATTGTGGATGCACAGTGATCCAGAGGTACACTGTTTCATTTGGTTGCATATATAAACAGTCATATTACCATAAACTCCGACTTGGATTTGAACCATTCAATAAGACCATGAATAACCAATAAAAAGTTAACTTTTAAAGAAGTTAATGCTAAAGACCAACTGAAAAATATATTAGATATTACCTTCAAGAAACATTTACCCTTTTCTCAATCAAAGGAACATTAATTCCATTTATTCCAATATAAACAAATTTACTGAAAATTTAAAATATCAACTTATTATAATTCCAGTGCAAAGTATTTGGTGTAACTCTGTGAAACAAAGGTATTGCTTTACTCAAAGTCTAGCTTTTAATATTAGAAATATGCTGCATAACTTTCAGTAAATGAAACGCATCAGTACCATGTCCAAGCCGGCCATAGTTTCCTCTGCCCCATGTATAAAGTTCACCCTCTGAGGTTATAGCTGCACTGTATGTGCTTCCACAAGCCACATGGACAACATGTTTTCCCACTTGCTTCCCTGATAAGGAAGCCAACATTTTCGGTTCTTCGAGAGATCTGTTCAAAACACAGAATTACATGAAAAAACACAACCAATGATTAAATAAAAACAGAATGCTGGAAATACTTGTCAAAGGAAAAATGTTTTTTCCTCAAATCCCCTACTGTCACATCAGTTAGCATTAATAGTGCTTAAGTGTCATACTGTCAATTACACTCCTGCATTATCAAGGCTTTTAATCCATTCAGTATATATGAATAATTTAGATTTGTAATCAGACTACATGTAAAAATGCCATTCATTTTAAAGTTATAAAGGCTTCCACAAATTTCTAATTAAGTTGCATTTAATTCAATTCTGTTATGAAAAGTGGGAGTCCAGTTTCCTGTGGCTTCTGTTAAAAGGACGTAATTATTTTTGAATTAGCAATCTCAACAACAGGAAAGGACCCAGAACTTGCTGCACAGACAAAAAGTACAATAAACATATCCTGCTAAGACTGTGGGAACTCCGTTGCCATGGAGTGGGTGGTAGTTCAAATTGCATCTTTTCCTGCAGTTAACTAATAGAAAACTGCTACATTGAAAGTGAAAGCACGTAATTATTAAGTAAATAGTTAATCATCCGTCGACGGCTCTTCTTCGGAGGTATCCACAGCGGTGTGAAGCAGGGCTGTGCACTTGCCCCCACCCTGTTTGGCATCTTCTTTGCAGTCATGCTGAAGCACGCCTTTGGAACATCAACTGATGGTGTCTACCTCCACACCAGATCAGACGGGAGGCTGTTCAGTCTGTCCTGGCTGAGGGCGAAAACCAAGGTTCGCGAAGTACTCATTAGGGACATGTTGTTTGCAGACAATGCGGCACCAGCAACACACTCTGAAGAGCAACTGCAACGCCTCATGGACAGCTTCTCAAGAGCCTGCCAGGGACTTCAGCTTGACCATCAGCTTGAAGAAGACCAATGTGTTGGGCCAAGGCGTTAAGCACCCCCTGCCATCACCATCAACAACTATGTGCTGGAGGTAGTCCATGAGTTTACGTACCTTGGCTCCACCATCACGGACAGTCTCTCCCCAGACCCCGAGATCAACAGACGGATCGGACGAGCAGCCTCAACATTCGCCAGGCTGACAAAGAGAGTCTGGGAGAACAGAAAGCTGACGACGCACACCAAAGTTGCAGTCTACAGGGCCTGCGTCCTCAGCACACTGCTTTACGGCAGCGAGACCTGGAGTCTCTACTACAGACAAGAGCGGCGTCTCAACGCCTTCCACCTTCGCAGCCTGAGATGCATCCTGGACATCACGTGGACTGACCGACTCACCAACAATGAGGTCCTGGCCCACGCCCAGATACCCAGCCTCTTCACCCTGCTCCAACAACGCCGTCTCCGGTTGGGCCACGTGCACCGCATGTCAGACGGGAGGATTCCGAAAGACCTGCTGTATGGGGAACTGGCCTCCGGCAAGAGAGCACAAGGGCGGCCCCATCTTCATTTCAAAGATGTTTGCAAGAGAGACATGAAGTTACTGAAAATGAACGTCGAGGGGCGGGAAAACATCGCAAGCGATCACTCTCACTGGAGGCTGGAACTACGCAGTGGTCTAAAAAGAGGAGAAGAGAAGCTGAGGCTTGCTGCCGAAGAAAAGCACAGTCATCGGAAAAACAGCACCAAGACAACACTGGAGGACAGTGCCTTCAAGTGCAGTCGATGCAGCCGAGACTAACACTCCCGTGTGGGCCTCTACAGCCACAACAGACGCTGCTCTAACACAGACTGAAGCAAGACTTTCCAGGCGCAGATCCATGGTCTCGCAAGACTAACGGATGCCACCACCAGTTAATCATCATTCATCTTGGTAAGAAGTTCACAAAAGTAAATACTATCAAATTCCACTTCTCTGTCATCACCTAGTTAATTGTTTCATATTAGTGCAATTTAAAAGTTGTTTAATACATACACAGTATCTCCATGGCCAAGTCTTCCTCCGTCACCACAGCCCCAAGAGAACACCTCCCCAGCAGCAGACAAAGCCAGAAAATGTTGACCATCAGGATGCGCAGCAATTTTTACAATGTTCCTGGAGGCAAGGCCTTGCACTAACTGAGGTGCCTGTTTAAGAGTAAAAATGCATTAGCCTTAGCAACATCAATATACAACAAAGTATACTCAAGGGGAGGAAGTCAACAATAGAAGTACGCATTTTTTCCAAAATATTAGAAAGGCATTAAATGAATAAGACTAATAGACCTGCTAGCACATAGTAACCATCTTCTTTGGAAAGAGAGCATTATTCCCTTGGGGCTGCAACCATTTTTTTGCCTGAGCTTGGGAAGAAGGCAAGGCCATTTCTTTTTCATTCTTGCCCAGCTGAGTCAGTTTGATGGGACAACTTTTGGATGCTGAAGCTCTGCCTGTTTCCACAAGGGATTTTTGATATATGCTACTATGGGACTATTTGTGAAATAGACTTTGTGCACTACAATATTTGTCCTTTAGTTCCATTACGGAAATGCAAAGTCACCCATTTGCTTGATACCATCAGAATAAATGTAACTTGTGTTCCAATGTCATATTCTGTGTTAACCTAACCTAACAGTGGCCACAGCACCGTAGTGTAGTAGTTAGTGCAGTTGCTTTAAAGTGCCAACAATTGCTGATAGGAATCTGTAAGGAGCTTGCACATTCTCCCTGTGACCTCGTAGGTTTCCTCGGAGTGATCTGGTTTTCTCCCACATTCCAAAGACGTGTGGCTAGGGTTAGTGAGTTGTGGGTGTGCTATGTTGGCGGTGGAAGCATGACGACACTTGCAAACTACTCTCCGCACAAACCTCAGACTGAGCTGGTCGTTTACGCAAAATGACAAAATTCACTGTATGTTTCGATGTACATGTGACAATTAAAGCTAAACGAATCTTACCTTGGGTGGCTAATCTAGTAAGACATGAACACAGTCAAAAATCCAGCTACACACATCCAGCTAAGAGTGAAATGAGTGAGCCCATTTGCTGCACAAGTGCTCATACATGACCATCTCAAACAATAAGGAAGCTCAACCACTTAACACTAAGTACCAACATCAAAATATTCCCTGTTTAAAAACAGAATAGGACTGTATCCACAAAATGGTCTCAAAAAGTGAGAAAAAAATCAAGTATGTGAAACAGGCCTTCAGCCCATGTTTAGGGCAACCATAATGCCAATCTAAGCTAATCCTATTCACCTAAACATGGTCTGTATTCCTCCATTCCCTCCATCTGTCTAAATGCCTCCTAGAAATCACTATCATATCTGCTTCAACCATCTCCCCTGGCAACGTGTTCCAGGCAACAACCATTGCCCAAAAAAATCTTCTCCCATCAATCTCCCTTAAGTTTTCCCCCTCTAACATTAAGCCTGTGTCTTCCAGTATTTGCAGAATTCAATTGAGAGAAGAACTCTATTGACCATACCTGTGTCTTTCATCATTTTAAGTACTTCCTTCAAGTCACCTCGCCACTGCCAATGTTCCAGAGAAAATAACGCTCGTTTGTCTAGCCTCTCCTTACAGCTCATACCCTCTAATCCAGACATCATAGTGCAGTCCACATCCTCTCCAAAACCTTTACATTCCTCCTGTAAGGCAGTGGCCAGAACTGCACACAATACCTTAAATACAGCCTGACCAAAGTTTCATACAGCTGAAATTACACCATTAGTTCCTCAAAGTCAAAGAGAAATAGAACACTTGATTTGTGCTCTCAGTATACTGTAGTTGGAGGACACAATGTGCCAACTATCCAAAGCTCCTTCAACAAAATGCTTTCCCCACATGTGCTACCAGTAAGTTCCCAAAATCCAGAGTCATACAAAATATAGACACGTCTTTGGCTCAGAACATCCATGATAATCATCTTCACTGAACCCACCTGGCAGTACTTGGCCTGAAGTCGATGCATTCAGTTCAAGTTTTGTCCAGATACTTAATTGTTGAGAGCACGTGCGTCTATCGCTCAGGTCAGGTAGACTCCAAACACACTGGCTGAAAAATAACCTTCCTCAGATCGCCTCCAGATCTTCTACCCCTATTCTAAACCTGCGCCAGCTGATTTTAGACACCTTTGCTGTGGGGAAAAATTTCCTATTATACATTCTTTCCATGCTCCTCAAAATTTTGTATAACTCAATCTGGCCTCTCCCCAGCATTCTCCACTGCAAAACAAGAGAGAGAAAAAAAACAGCTTATCCAGTCTCCCCTTATAACGGAAAAACCCCATCCCAGGCAACATCCTCTGCATCTGCTCCAGAGCAATTACGTTCTTCCTATAGCACAAGAGACCAAAACCGCACACAGTACTGCAACAATGGCCAAACCAATATTGTACTATATTGACCCCGTCTCTGTATTCCATGCCCCAGGTAATGAAGACAAGTATTCCATTTGCCTTTATAACTATCTTTATCTATCTATGCTGACAGCATCAGGGATTCTTGGATTTGTACAGCAGGTCCCTTTGATCCTCAAAGCTCACTAGGTGCCTCACATTCATTATGTCCTAGCCATATTAGTAGAGGAAGTTCGGCAATAGTTGCATTCCTATGAAATCTTGGTTTATAGAAAATCACATCATAAAAACAATCGGAAGAGAGGCTAGGATATTTCACACTCGCAAAATCAAAGTTATTCTTCTTGTAGGTTTTTGAAAAGATGTGTTTTAAATAGCTTAAATTCATTTTTACTGCAATCTAAAAATACTAAAGCCTGTAGGCACATTTTGTAACAAAATTTCGCTGCATATGAGTCAATAGAAGCAATTGCTTGGCAACTTCCACTGGCCTCCCACAGTGAAACTAGCGGTCTGCATTCATGTAGAACTATCGTATCTATTTATGGTAGGGAAGCTATGTGTAAAGTTTATTCTCCAAGACTTTCCACCTCCCACTCATCCAAGAGAGCTTTTTCTCTTGCTTGTCAACTTCAAAAGTAACTCTCAAGTGGTTCTCCACTTAAGTGATCAAAATCACTTAATAACCAATTCCATCTATTCAATAGAAATAGCATTACCCAAATCATCAATCACGTATATCCAATTTGTATTATAGCAGAACTCTTTACACTCTTAAAATGTGTCCCTTCACAGTTATCAGAATTATGTTGTCATTGATTCTTGTTTATCAGTTGAACAATACCATCTTGTATTTATGAAAATCAACATTTGCTTGGCACAACACGTTTGTGACCACACACACAGATTAATTTTCTGAACATGTATTGTGATTAATAAAACAGGACATTAAACCAAGACTCCATCTTTTATTAAGGTAGATATTGTAAAGTCCTGATAAATGATACTATATTGGTAGAACTATATCATAGGAACAGAAAGTGGGCAAATTAGTAAAGTTACAATAGTTGCTTTATAACTATTACAACTCAACTTAACAGATAATTGGAATAGAGAGTACAATTTCAAAAGAAATATATCTTCATGACAGACCAAGATTAATTACACTCATGACAGTGGAGAAGAAATGCAAAAGAAGTAATGGATAGGAACCAAACAGCATGAACTTAAGACAACAATTTAGTCTGAAATTGTTTGGAGACAAAGGGCAAGGGTTATATTTTACAGAATATAGTTAAAGGTGACAAATCACATCCAACAGCATTTAAGTTTGAGGACGACAATTTCTCTTTGCTGTGCTTGTCATTAATTTTCATTGCAGTTCTCGGAGAGCAAGGACATCGGTTCAAAGCAATATTAAAATAGAATATGTACTTTAACAATGCTGCAAATAGATTACCAACTTATTATTAGAGTAAAAATTGGCAGATAGATATCTAATCAACAAACTCTGGGTTTGGGATAGGGATAGGGGCACAGCATGCTAAAAAAACACTTAAGAACTATACCAATAAAGTTCTGAGTTCATTCATATAAAAGGGAAAAAAATCTTCAAAAAGGTATGCAATATAAATTGAATATTAACTTTACAGTGTACATTCTAAAGTAATAAGCCTTTTAATAGAGGTTACAGTACTGTACTAACAATCAAAAGACCACATAAAACACTTACCAGTGTATCACTGCTGTATGCCTGCATGTAAACCCTTCCATTCCTTGACAGGATAATAAAACATTTCTCAGCACAGCTTATTTGCGTAACTCCAAGATTTGCAATGGCTTCACACTGAATGGGGCAAATCACTGTCGTTTGGCTTCTCCAACCCAGCAGCCCCCATGCCAAGACTTCTTGCAGAGAGCCCTATCACAAAAATCAAACAGTCAAAACACTTTCGTCATATAAAGATACCCAATGAAAGAGATTATCCTGGATTTTTAAAAATAATTTTGGTTAAGGACAAAATTTGCGAGGAAGTAATGCCTAGAGCCGGGGCTCCAAACCTTTCTTATGCCATGGACCAATACCATTAAGCAAGGGGTCCATGGACCCCAGGCTGGGAACCTCTGGTCTAGAGGAAGGACTTATTTCCAGGTATTGAACTCAGGGGTGATAGAGTAATACAGCTCGGAAACTGGCCCTTCAGCTTAACTGGTCTATGCCGAACGCAGCATCCTCCCCGTTAGTCCCAGTTGTGTGCACTCAGCCCATAACAGTCCAAGCCCCTACTTCCTACGTACTTATCCAAACGCTTATTAAATGCTGCAACTGTACTCGCCTCAACCACTTTCTTCAGCAACTCATTCCATTTACTCACTACCCTCTGTGTACACAAGTTAACTCTCAGGTCTCTTTTGAATCTCTCCCCTCATCGCTTGTATCTGTGCCCTGTAGTTTTGGCCACCCCAGTCTTAAAAAGGCTATGACAATTGATCTCATCCATACCCCTCATATAAACTTTTGTGAGGTCATTGCTCATTCTCCTATGGTCCTAGGAACAAAACTCCAGCGAGGCCAACTTCTCCCTATGTATGGCTCGTGCCTTCTACAAAGGCCCCAGTGATTTCTTCCCTGGCCTTCTGTAGGTCCAAAGGTGCACGTGATTAGCACCTGGGGACTTGTCCGCCTTAACGCCCTTCATGGCTACAAATACCTCTTTCTTTGTAATACCACCTCACTACTTATTACCTCATTTTTTTTGGCATCCATGATAGTACCCCGGTAAATAAAGGGAAAATACACATTAAAAATCTGCCATCTATGTGGCCTTAATGATCTTTCAGGAGGATCTGGTTCCTCCTTAGTCGCTCATTTACTGTTAGTATAACTGAACATTGTTGGGTATCTTTCATCCCATTTGCCAAATCAATCCCAGACCCTCTTTTTGTATTCCTGATTTCCCTCTCAAGTCTGGATTCTGTCATATCCCATTGCCTAAGTGTGCATATGCTTCCTTATTTTTTACTTATCAGAGACTCAATATCTCTTATCATCCAAAGTTCCCAGAGGTTTGCATGTCTACCCTTCATCCTAACAGGAACATACTGCCCCTAAACTCTTGAAATCACCCTTTCAAAAGCCTCCCACTTGCAGCAGTTCCTTTGCTTTTAGAGTCACCCAGTTGACACCAGCTAAATTTTGCCTCAAAGTTGACTCTTCTTGTTTTCATGATTTCAACCTGTGGCATTTATAGAAGTATTTATAAAAACTGAACAAACAAATTGAAACATAGCCCAGTCAAAAATGTCAACTCATCTTTACTCTTCACAGATAGCAAGTCATTTGTTACATATTTTCAATAATTTCCATTTCTGTTTCCAAAAATGTCACTCTTGTAGAGTTACGAGGATTTTGAGGTTTTGCTCTAGAGTTGCTGCAGAGGCTTTGTCAAAATTGAAGAGTATCTGCCCAAAACATTGACTCCATTCCTTTCCATAGATGCTGCCTGGCCTGCTGAGTTCCTCCAGCATTTTGTGTATGTCCAGAGAACTCAAATCTCTTGAAAGGTCAGAGACAATTGAGAATGATTGACATGATTAACCTAATACTAAATAACAGCCACAATACTGAACGCCTTAAATGCTAAGTAACGTCACCAAAGGTTTGTAATTGTGAACCTTCAGTTTCATCTGAGGTGGCAAGATGCTTCTACTTTTAACACCAATTATATTTGCAAACTTTGAAGATGCAAGCAGCTATGACAAAACTGGACCCAGATACCAAGTTAGTACAAGGGAAAAATAGTAGCATTCTAATACTTGAGTTACCTTTATTTCAAACTTAGAAGCAAGCAACTATATAGATGTGAAAAGCAGTGCCAATTTTAGTGTAGAGGATTCTTGAGTTTTTGAGGTTATTTACACATTTTTACCTTTTGAGATGGCGGAGAGCTACACTGTGGTGGCATGCAAGGAGTTGCCAAACGGTCCAAATGAGCCATAATCACAACTGCCGTCTGTCGTAGATCTATGGCTAAATCATTATCTTGGGGCAAAGTAAGGTATCTCAAGAAGCATTCATTCGGACTCAAAGGGATTCCCAGTATCTGGAAAAAACATGCAAAAATGAAAATTTATTACGAATATCATTTTGGTAATTACTTATAGCAAACAATAGTTATATTGACAATTGTACTAAAATTAGACATATATGTTTATGAGATTAATTTAACACAAAAAAGTTATGAACTCCTAAAAGTTGTACAGAACATTTTCAACAAGCTGTATATGAGTAAGCCAAAATTAACGTGGATGGCTAGAGCTGGCTAAAGGATTTGGGGAGATCAGGTGGATTATCTAAACATGTGAGCACTTTGACTGTGAAACCCACATTATGAAATTTAAGATCTAATCAGAATACCACATTAGGACAGATTTTAGGTGAAGAACAAGCTATGTGGAAGGGGAATTTCATAAGCAGAAAATTGTCAAAGATGCAAAATTGGCTAATTCACCCAAAGGAAGCCATTAGTGCTCTCGAAAAGCTATTGATAAATAAGGATTTATAAACCAGTTTTAATTGGCAAAGGTTTATGGGTTGATTTAGTAGAATTGTAGAGCTATTTCATGTCTAAATGAGAGTCAGAAACACAATAATCAATGTGGAACCCAATATTTATCAAAAATAAAAGACAATAAGCCTCATCCAGATAATTACAGACCAGTCTGCCTGACATATGCCTCAGAGAAAATAATTATAGGATGAAATTACCGTGTGTTCACGCAAAGAAATGATGGCTAAAAACAAAATGCAGAGATTTCAAAAAGAGAAAAAAAAAATCAGATGCTGGAAATCTGAAATAAAAATAGAAAATGCTAGGAATTTCAGCAGGGCACTTTATTACTCGCATTCTTGAAATCCTATTGAATGTCGAAAGGTCTAGATAGAGCGGATGTGCAGACGATGTTTCCTACGGTGGGTACATGTGGAATCAAAGGGCACAGCCTCAGATAAGAGGCATGTCCATTCAGAATGGAAATGAAGAGGAATTTCTTTAGCCAGAGAGTGGTAAATCTATAGAATTTGTAGAGAGTGATAAATCTGTGGAAGCCAGGTCACTGGATCTATTTACTGTGAAGGCTGATAGGTTCTTGATTAGTCAGGTTACGAGGAGAAGGCAGGAGATGGGGTTGATGAGGAAGTGGATCAGCCATGATGAAATGGTGGAGCAGACGTGATAGGATGAATGGCATAATTCTGCTCCTATGTCTTATGGTCTTATTCAGCCATCTGCAGATGCTGGAAGCAAGCTCGAAGTTTGCTTGCTAACACATTCTCAGTAGCTTTCATGCTAAAGCAACACCAGGTGCCATGACAAATAATTTCACAATTACTGTATTACCTCTTCATCTCCCGGTGGCAAATCTTTATTGCACTGAATGCTCTGGAACCGCTGCAGAAGAGGTAAAAGTGGTGCACTGGTTCCTTGTGATGATCTTTCATTGTCAGTTTCTCTGGTTCCGTTGTCCCAAATCTGCAGCAGTAATAAAACAGCGGACAGCATTTGGCTGTGAAAGAAAATGAACATTTAATAAATGAGAAAGACCGCAAATTCTAAGTAAATTTTCTAACTATCTAAACATGTAAGCACTTTGACTGTAAACCTCACATAATTAAATTTAAGATCTAATCAGAATACCACATTAGGACAGATTTTAGGTGAAGAACAAGCTACGTGGAAGGGGAACTTCGTAAGCAGAAAATCGCCAAAGATGCAAAATTGGCTAAATCACCCAAAGGAAGCCATTAGTGCTCTCGAAAAGCTATTAATAACTAGACTCATTTTCTTGCAGGCAGAGGAAAACAAAAAATACAATGGAATCAATGAAAAGTTATACACAAAGACTGATAAACAACCAATGTCCAAAAAATAACCGCGCAAATATAAAAAAATAAATAATGCTGAGAACCCGAGTTATAGAGTTCTTGAAAAGACTGATGAACAATCAATGTCCAAAAGTCAAAATGTGCGAAAACAATAAAACAAATAATAGTTTAAAAAATAAATAAATAATCCTGTGAACACGAGTTGTAGAGTCCATAGGTTGTGGATTCAATTCAGTGTTGAGCGGAGTGAAGTTATCCACATGAATTCAAGAACCTAGTGGCTGAAGTGTAATAACTGTTCTGGAACTTGGAGATGTGGGACCTTCACAATGGGAAGTAAGTAGAGAATAGAGGGATCTAGGCACTCGGATGTATAAAACACAAATAGCACGCAGTTACAGCAAGTAATTAGGGTGGCAACTGGCATATTGATCTTTATTGCTGAGGACGGGTTTAACAACGAAAGGCTGGTTTAACAATGATTGGTTGTATAGGGTGCTGGAGTGCTCTACCTGGAGTACTGCATGCAGCTTGTGTTCCATTATTTGGGAAATAGATATATAGTACTATAACAGATTCATTGGGACAAAAGGGCTGTTCTATCACAAACAGCTAAAATAGTTAAACCTTTATTCAGTAGAATAAAGGGTGATCTCATTGAAATATTCAAGGTCATAGCATGATAAATGCTGAGATATTTCCTCTGGTGGGACAGTCTAAAACAAATGGACATAGTTTGAAAAGACTGAAGTATACAGAAGTTTCTTCTCAGAGAAGATGGTGAATCCCTACAAATGTCTATCACAGAGGGCACTGAAGGTTAAGTCACTGGAGGTATTCAAAGAGGAGGGAGATGAACTTTGAAATATCAAAGAATTGAGGGCTATGAGGAATTGGAATGGAAGAAATTTTTCAGAAAGTACAGGTGCTACTTATGCTTCCTCCAGATGTTCTTGCATTTCTTATTCCATTTCCATGTCCTTTCATTTGCACTAGAGTTAATCTTTCAAGGGGACCAGAGGACATAGCCTTAAGATTCAGGGGAGTAAATTTGGGGTGGAAATGAGGAGGAACTGCTTTTCCCAGAGGGTGGTCAATCTGTGGAATTCTCTGCCTAAGGAAGCAGTGGAGGCTACCTCAGTAAGTATATTTAAGACAAGGCAGGATAGATTTTTGCCCAGTAGGGGAATTAAGGGTTAAGGGGAAAAGGCAGGTAGGTGGAGAGGAGTCCATGGCCAAATCAGCCATGATTTTAATGAATGGCGGAGCAGGCTCAACAAGCCAGATGGCCGACTCCTGCTCCTATTTCTTATGTTCATATCTAAAATGAATCTTCTACCCTCTCACAGATTCTCTCTCTGTCTCTATCTCTGTAGTTGCTTAAAATCTGTTATATCTGTTAGAATAGGCGGGAGGAGAAGATGGCAGCGCAACAGCGCGCGCAGCTCTCCGGTGAAATGATATTGTATTTGTTAAATAGGGTACCGTGCACAACTCTGATTTGATGGAGACAGACGTGAGAAGCAGAGGAACATCTGGAAATTTCTGAAATGTCTGGTTCGCTGCTGCTGCTACTGTGCGATTGAGAATCTCCGGAGGGAAGGCCCCAAAATCCCCGGCTTTGCCTGCTGTTGGCAACCGAGATTGAGGTCGAACCGTTCGGCAGAGATGGCGTTCGGTACTCGGTGTCGGAGGGCTGATTGGAGCTCGAAGTTTTCGGATGACTCAAGAGTCCCACTGTGGTTGGGCATGGCAGGGAGAGTTTTCTTCCTTCTCCCGTCTGCGTGAGACGTGGGACTTCCAAGAGACTCTGAATTTTTTTACTGTCCCATGGCCTGTTCTTCATCAAGTTATGGTATTGTTGCACTGTTGTAACTATATGTTATAATTATGTGGTTTTTGTTAGTTTTTCAGTCTTGGTCTGTCCTGTGTTTCTGTGATATCACACCGGAGGAATATGGTATCATTTCTTAATGCATGCATTACTAAATGACAATAAAAGATTACTGCGTGTCCTCATAATCTAATATCTCCAATTTTTTATCAGTTATGAGAAAAGGATATCAGTCAAAAATTGTTAATTCTGATTCTTCCTCCACATACACTGTCTGACTGGTTAAGACAGACCAATAATTTATGGTTTTATTTCAGATTTCTAATATTCTACTTTCAAAACTGTTTTTGATATTGGTTGAGGAATATCTGCTGGCTAGGACACTGGATGGTTCTGTTTCTTTCAACAGTGCCTTGGAATCTCTCACAACCTCTGGCCATGGTTCAATATCTCTGCAAGGAGAAACCTCTGACGGTGCACACCTTTCTCAGCATTGCACAAAAATGCGAACCAAGAATCTGTGCTTAAAATACAGACAGGCGCTAAAATTCACAATATCCCATCTTCAAAGTCAGAATATTATCACCGATATTCAAGGTCATAAAATTATGAAATGATCACCAGAAAATACCATGGAATCACCACAAACTAATTTTTTTTAAATGGGAAAAAATATCTCCTTCAGGAAAATTATGAGTATTAGGTATTATTTAGAAAGGGCAGGATTAAAAAAAATCAATGATAGCTAAAAAAAAAAATGTTAAAAATTTATTAACCGTGTTAATAAATCAAAGATCAGACAAAATATTGATTAGTGAATTGAAATGACAAAGAAATGAAGTTAGAGTGAGTTTAAAAAATTAATCAAAGCACAAAAGGAAGTTACTCGGTAGATTTACTGAACGCTGTATACCAAATGTCCACACCAATGGTTACAAATGAACAGGATAAACATGAGGCTAATTTACAATTAATCAACTAAATTGCTGAACACCCAGAGTGTCACAATAGTGCAGCTATTAGGGTAACACTTCACAAAGTTCAAGGTTCAGCGATCAAGGTTCAATTCCCAGCACCCTCCATAAGGAGTTTGTATGTTCTCCCAAGATCACATGGGTTTCCTCCAGTTGCTCTGGTTTTCTCTCGAAGACACATGGGTTAGGGTAGTAAGTTGTGGGCACACTTGTTCATGCCAGAACTATGGCAACACATGCAGGCTGCCCCCAGCACATCATCGGACTATGTTGGTCATCGATGCAAAAAACACATTTCACTGTATGTTTTGATGTACGTGTGACAAATAAAGCTAATCTTATCTGAGTTATGAAGATAAAACAGTGCACAGAAAAGCAAGAACTGATTAGACATGAGAGTAAACCTTCTTTCTGAATCTATGTTGGACTATTGAAGGGAGTAAATCATTACTAAAACTTAGTGATGTAATACTGTGAAAATCAGTACTTAAGAATGATTAAAGATGAATAACTTCAGCGGGAATCCCAATGTCAGTGCATAAGAGTACTAAAATAATTCATTTGTTGTACAGCCTGTGTTTTCACACTTCTGTTTCATGATGGGCAACAGCTCAAACAATGGACTTCTCACTAATAGATTTGTGTGGTTCACTACTTGCTGAATCCATTTTGCACATCTAAATCAAGTACAAAAAGGCTGATTACAAGGAGCAACATCATGGACCTGTTTAGACCCAGTAGATCACTAATAAGGGCTGGTAAATCCTTCAAAAGAGGTTGGGCATATAGGAAGGAAATTGAAAAATCTAGCTGAGTAGTGCCATAATTACAAGTTCTTACTCAATGTCAGTAAGACCAAGGAGCTGACTATTGACTTCAGGAGGAAACCAGAGGTCCATGAGCTGGTCCTCATCGGAGGATCATGGGCATACAGGGTGATCAACTTTAAATTCCTAAGTGTTATTATTTTGGAGGGATGGCTCTAGGCCCAGCAAGCAAGTATAATTATGAAAAAAGGATGCAGGGCCTCTACTCCCTAAAGTGTTTACGAAGATTCGCATAACATCTAAACTTTGACAAACTTATATAGATTTGTAGTAGAAAGTGTACTGACTAGCTGCATTACAGTCTGGTACGGAACACCAATGCCCTCAAATGGAAAATCCTGCAAAAAAGTAGTGGATACAGCCCAGTCCATCACAGCTAAAGTCCTTCCCATCATTGAGCACATTAACCCAAAAAGTTGTTGCAGGAAAGCAGCATCCATCATCAGGGACCCCCACCACACAGGACATACTCTCTTCTCACTGCTGCCATCAGGAAGAGAGTACAGGAGCCTCAGGACTCACACCACCTGGTTCAAGAACCGTTATTACCCGTCCAACCATCAGGCTCTTGAACCAAAGCAGATAACTTCACTCATCTTCACTTGTCCCATCATTGAAATGTTCCCACAACCTATGGACTCACTTTCAAGGACTCTTTGTATCATATTCTCGATATTTATTGCTTATTTATTTATACTCATTATTTCTTTCTTTTTGTATTTGCACATTTTGTTGTCTTTTGCACTCTGTTTGAATGCCTAAGTTGGTGTTGTCATTCATTGATTCTATTATGGTTGTTATTCTTTCATAAATTCATTGAGTATGTAAACAAGAAAATGAATCTCAGCGTGTATGTTTACCTTGAGAATAAATTTACTTTAAAATTTGAACTGTGTTGCCAAGCTTGCTGGTTCTGTTTGAAACACTATGCAACTTTTCTATTGTTATACATAAATTGCAATCTTGTTGCATAGCTGTCAAAAGACAACTTTAACACCCAGTACAAGTGAGAACATTTACCCAATTTCCATGTTAGCGGACATAATACCCACTACGTTCTGAAATCAAAATACAGTAAGATGATATTAATAATACACTGCATTACCAGATGTAAGATATCACACAGTCAACCAGGACCTCAACTACTTGCAATTTTCTGTCTCACTCCACTAAATGCAATTCAACTCATTAGAAATAAAATACCTTTGTTACAAAATTTCACATCATCAAGAAGGTGAAAAAGATGTCTATTTTTCCAGAATTCCCTACCTTAGTGTTCCTCTCTGCACAGCCAGTTCTAGAAGTATTGCGAGAGCCAAGTGTTGATCTTGAAGTGGAATGTTTCCTGGACCCTTCAAGCTTGGTGCTCCGTGAAGATCACTGTGGAACAAAACTTCAATTCTTAATTAAAACAAATAAACAGATGTTTGCTTTAACAAAATGCTCCAGTCATCTGTTAACTTACCCTGTAACAACAGACCTGAGAAATTTTGTTGCTCTCTCCACAACTTCAAGCCACACACTGGATACCGTGCCTTCATCAAATAAGGATGCTTCTGGGAGAGAACGAAGTGCATCAAGAGACTCCTGCAATAATTCACTGCACAGGTCTGCATCTTCACCTTAAAACAAAAAGGAAAAAAAGTGTCCCCAGGGAACTAACAGCAAAGGTTAAGACCGCAAATGATCTATAGATAAACAAGCTTCAAAATGCTACTCCTTACCCGACCTCCAGGCTCTGCGGAGGAATGCAAAGGCGAATGAAAGTGCTGCTCTAGATCCAACTCTTGCAAGTCCTTCTACACCTTTCCCAGCAGGTCGGGAACTGACATTTAAAATAAAAGTTAAAATGTCAAGGATCAAATGTGCATGCAACTTTAAAATTTTAAGTATCTTATCTTCCTTCATAATCTTATCGACAAAGGACAATACCTTTTCTTGTCAGAAACAGCCACAGGAACACTCAAACTCTTCCACTTAACATTCGTATGTTCCAGAAGTACATTTCTACTCAGTGCAATGAAGTATCGCTCCAGCACTGCCAGCCTCTGTTTCAGTCTTATCCCAGAGAGAGTTGTGGCTGCTGCTTGTGTGGCAACGGACTGCTGTTCCTTCACGAGTACATGTAGACATTCTTTCAACTCACTCACATCTACAATTAAAGTGCATTAGTTATGATTTTCAATGAATAAAAGAGAAGTGGAGCTTTGTAGCTTTATTCAAATCATGAAAAGATTAGTACAACTTCAAATGCATAGTACCATTGCGGTTGCTTCAGCGCAACTTTTACTACTTAAACAAGTATCACAACTCTAAAGTAACTTCATACATATAAGATTCAAGCTTTGTTTATTATCGTTTTTCAGTAAACAAGTTTAAAGGAGGACAAAATGACTGTTACTCCAAATATCTTGGGACTATACTCGCCGGAATTCAGAAGAATGACAGAAGATCTTATAGTAACATAAAATTATGAAAGGGATAAATAAGATAGACGCAGGAAAGTTGTTTCCACTGGTAGGTGAGACTAGAACTAGGGGACACAGCCTCAAGATTAGGGGGAGTAGATTTAGGATGGAGATAAGGAGGAACTGCTTTCCCAAAGAGTGGTGAATCTATGGAATTCTCTGCTCAGTGAAGCAGTGGAGGCTACCTCAGTAAATATATTTAAGACAAGATTGGTTAGATTTTTCAATAGTAGGGGAATTAAGGGTTATGGGGAAAAGGAAGGTAGGTGGAGATGAGTCCATGGCCAAATCAGCCATCTTACTGAATGGCAGAGCAGGCTTGACTTGCCAGATGGCCTACTCCTGCTCCTATTTCTTATGTTCTTATGTCAGTTCTTATGAACATAATGTTGCATAAAAAATAATAAACAAAACAATAAAAAATCAGTAAGTATAAAGGCAATTCTATAAAGTACAATGCACAAGTAACTGTTTTACTTTGGCCTTTCTACTGCCCTCACAGTGAAGGTATACAAAGCCATACAAAGAGTTAAACACCTCAAAAAATCATCCAAGACGTAAGCTTCCTTCGGGGTTTTTAAATGAGATTTTAACTTGTGAAATTGCAGAAAGTCAAGTAAAATACCTATTAAATTTAATACAGAGTCATTACATGCTTGAATGTACTGACATTGTCAATTACTCTCGCAATCACTGTTGACTAAGGGAACACACACACACTCTCCATAACTATGCCATGTAAACAAAAGCAACTCACAGCACAGCGATATTTTAATAGCAATAAATATAAACATTGTATTTCCTTCAAAATATATCTACTAAATGTTTACCGATATTAACAAAACTTAAGACTCACAGATATTGCCCTTTCAAGGGCAAATAAACAGAGTAAAGAGATAGATGGCTTTCCACCACGTGCTTCAAAACGAAATCCAAATTAATCCACGCAAGAAATTATTTTATATTTTTAAAAAACAGCTTACTCGACAAACAGTGAGGATGAAAAAGAGTCTTTCCCCCTCAAGCAATCAGGCCTCTGATCTCCCTGCCACATCAAATTCTGAATAATCTGTTCTTTACTACATAATATTTAATTTATGCACTTTATTTTTTTATTTTATCCTCACCTTCTTAAGTTATAATGTCTTATGTGTATTTTGTGTACTACTGTGCTTTACACTCTGGTCTGGAGAAACATCTCATTTCTCTATACATTACATGAGTGAGTGGGCCAGTGAAGGAGTGGAGCTTTGACTCGACAGGCTTCGACGAGAAGAGGCAGAGGGCAAGCTAGCTCGCAGTTAGTTTTTACAATGTCTCCAAAGACAGTGATGTGCCTCTCATGTGAGATGTGGCAGTCTTGGGGGAACGCCCCTCTCCCGCAGAGTCACATCTGCCAGAAGTGCATACGGCTGGGCGATCTGGAAGACCGTGTAAGGAATCTGGAGCAGCAGCTGGATGACCTTCAACTCACAAGGGAGAATGAGGCAGTCATAGATGAGAGCTACAGGGAGGTAGTCATACCTAGGCAGTCGGAAGCAGGTCATTGGGTGACAGTCAGAGGGGGGAAAGTGAAGGTGAGCAGATAGGTCATGCAGAGCACCCCTATAGCCATTCCCCTGAATAATAAGTTTACCATCCTGGATACTGTTGGCGGGACGACCGACCAGGTGTGAGCCACGGTGGCAGGGCCTCCGGCACCGAGTCTGACCCTGTGGTGCAGAAGGGTGGGACGGAGAAGAGGAGAGCTGTCGTCATTGGAGACTCTATAGTCAGGGGAGCAGACAGGAGATTTTGTGAACGTGAGAAGGACACCCGCATGGTTTGTTGCCTCTCGGGTGCCAGGGTCCGGGATGTCTCTGACCGGGTGCACGACATCCTGGTACGAGAGGGAAAGCAACCAGAAGTCGTGATACATGTTGGGACCAACGACATAGGCAGGAAGAGGGATGAGGTCCTGAAGAGTGAGTTTCGGGAATTAGGCAGAAGGCTGAAGAACAGGACCTCAAGGGTGACGTTCTCAGGATTGCTGCCAGTGTTACGTGACAGAGATGGTAAGAATTGGAGGAGATGACAGTTGAATGCGTGGCTGAGGAGTTGGTGCAAGGAGCAGGGTTTTAGATTTTTAGATCATTGGGATCTCTTCTGGGGAAGGTGGGACCTGTACAGATTGGATGGGTTGCACCTGAACTCGAGAGGGAGCAATATCCTTGCAGGTAGGTTTGCTAGCATGGTTCGGGAGGGTTTAAACTAATTTGCGAGGGGGATGGAACCCAGAGCGATGGAGTAGTGAAAGAAGTGCATGGAGTAAAGCCAAATCTAACATACAGAGAGGCTTTGAGGAAAGAAAAGCAGAATAAACAGTGTAAAGACAGTAAGGTAGAAGGGCTGAAATGTGTGTACCTCAATGCAAGAAGCATCAGGAACAAAGGCGATGAACTGAGAGCTTGGATACATACATGGAATTATGATGTAGTGGCCATTACAGAGACTTGGCTGGCACCAGGGCAGGAATGGATTCTCAATATTCCTGGATTTCAGTGCTTTAAAAGGGATAGAGAGGGTGGAAAAAGGGGAGGAGGGGTGGATACTACGGTCAGGGATACTATTACAGCTACAGAAAGGGTGGGTAATATAGCAGGATCCTCTTTTGAGTCAATATGGGTGGAAGTCAGGAACAGGAAGGGAGCAGTTACTCTACTGGGGGTATTCTACAGGCCCCCTGGTAGCAGCAGAGATACAGAGGAGCAGATTGGGAGGCAGATTTTGGAAAGGTGCAAAAATAACAGGGTGACTTTAACTTCCCTAATATTGATTGGCACCTGATTAGTTCCAAGGGTTTAGATGGGGCAGACTTTGTTAAGTGTGTCCAGGATGGATTCCTGTCACAGTATGTGGACAGGCCGACCAGGGGTAATGCCATACTAGATCTAGTACTAGGTAATGAACCGGGTCAGGTCACAGATCTCTCAGTGGGTGAGCATCTGAGGGACAGTGACCACCACTCCCTGGCCTTTATAATTATCATGGAAAAGGACAGAATCAAACAGGACAGGAAAATTTTTAATTGGGGAAAGGCAAATTATGAAACTATAAGGCTAGAACTTGCGGGTGTGAATTGGGATGATGTTTTTGCAGGGAAATGTACTATGGACATGTGGTCGATGTTTAGAGATCTCTTGCGGGATGTAAGGGATAAATTTGTCCCGATGAGGAAGATAAAGAATGGTAGGGTGAAGGAACCATGGGTGACAAGTGAGGTGGAAAATCTAGTCAGGTGGAAGAAGGCAGCATACATGAGGTTTAGGAAGCAAGGATCAGATGGGTCTATTGAGGAATATAGGGAAGCAAGAAAGGAGCTTAAGAAGGGGCTGAGAAGAGCAAGAAGGGGGCATGAGAAGGCCTTGGTGAGTAGGGTAAAGGAAAACCCCAAGGCATTCTTCAATTATGTGAAGAAAAAAAGGATGACAGGAGTGAAGGTAAGACCGATTAGAGATAAAGGTGGGAAGATGTGCCTGGAGGCTGTGGAAGTAAGCGAGGTCCTCAATGAATACTTCTCTTCAGTATTCACCAATGAGAGGGAACTTGATGATGGTGAGGACAATATGACTGAGGTTGATGTTCTGGAGCATGTTGATATTAAGGGAGAGGAGGTGTTGGAGTCGTTAAAATACATTAGGACAGATAACTCCCCGGGGCCTGGCGGAATATTCCCCAGGCTGCTCCACGAGGCGAGAGAAGAGATTGCTGAGCCTCTGGCTAGGATCTTTATGTCCTCGTTGTCCACGGGAATGGTACCGGAGGATTGGAGGGAGGCGAATGTTGTTCCCTTGTTCAAAAAAGGTAGTAGGGATAGTCCGGGTAATTACAGACCAGTGAGCCTTACGTCTGTGGTGGGAAAGCTGTTGGAAAAGATTCTTAGAGATAGGATATATAGGCATTTAGAGAATCATGGCCTGATCAAGGACAGTCAGCATGGCTTTGTGAAGGGCAGATCGTGTCTAACAAGCCTGATAGAGTTCTTTGAGGAGGTGACCAGGCATATAGATGAGGGTAGTGCAGTGGATGTGATCTATATGGATTTTAGTAAGGCATTTGACAAGGTTCCACATGGTAGGCTTATTCAGAAAGTTAGAAGGCATGGGATCCAGGGAAGTTTGGCCAGGTGGATTCAGAATTGGCTTGCCTGCAGAAGGCAGAGGGTGGTGGTGGAGGGAGTACATTCAGATTGGAGAATTGTGACTAGTGGTGTCCCACAAGGATCTGTTCTGGGACCTCTACTTTTCGTGATTTTTATTAACGACCTGGATGTGGGGGTAGAGGGGTGGGTTGGCAAGTTTGCAGATGACACAAAGGTCGGTGGTGTTGTAGATAGTGTAGAGGATTGTCAAAGATTGCAGAGAGACATTGATAGGATGCAGAAGTGGGCTGAGAAGTGGCAGATGGAGTTCAACCCGGAGAAGTGTGAGGTGGTACACTTTGGAAGGACAAACTCCAAGGCAGAGTACAAAGTAAATGGCAGGATACTTGGTAGTGTGGAGGAGCAGAGGGATCTCGGGGTACATGTCCACAGATCCCTGAAAGTTGCCTCACAGGTGGATAAGGTAGTTAAGAAAGCTTATGGGGTGTTAGCTTTCATAAGTCGAGGGATAGAGTTTAAGAGTCGTGATGTAATGATGCAGCTCTATAAAACTCTGGTTAGGCCACACTTGGAGTACTGTGTCCAGTTCTGGTCACCTCACTATAGGAAAGATGTGGAAGCATTGGAAAGGGTACAGAGGAGATTTACCAGGATGCTGCCTGGTTTAGAGAGTATGCATTATGATCAGAGATTAAGGGACCTAGGGCTTTACTCTTTGGAGAGAAGGAGGATGAGAGGAGACATGATAGAGGTGTACAAGATAATAAGAGGAATATATAGAGTGGATAGCCAGCACCTCTTCCCCAGGGCACCACTGCTCAATACAAGAGGACATGGCTTTAAGGTAAGGGGTGGGAAGTTCAAGGGGGATATTAGAGGAAGGTTTTTTACTCAGAGAATGGCTGGTGCGTGGAATGCACTGCCTGAGTCAGTGGTGGAGGCAGATACACTAGTGAAGTTTAAGAGACTACTAGACAGGTATATGGAGGAATCTAAGGTGGGGGCTTATATGGGAGGCAGGGTTTGAGGGTCGGCACAACATTGTGGGCCGAAGGGCCTGTACTGTGCTGTACTATTCTATGTATGTTCTATGTATACATGTATATAGTTAAATGACAATAAACTTGACTTCTTGTACACCTTTCTGTAAACTGGTATAAAGGGTATAAGTACATAGTCTCCTAAAAGTGATGATTTAGTTAGATTGGGGGGGGGGGGGGTGAAGAAGGCATATGCCTTCATCTGTCAGGGCTGTGAGTACAATTAGGACGTCACATTACAGCTGTAAAAGTCATTTGTGAGACCACAATTGGAGTAGTGTCTGCAGTTCTGGTCACCATACCATAATCCTCTGTGATTAAACTAGAGAAGGTGCAGAAAAGATTGACAAAGATGTTGCCAGAACTAGGGTCCTTGAGTTCTTAGAGACTAGGTTGACTGGGACCGTTTTCACTCGACCAAAGAAGGTCAAGCGTCACCTGATGGAGTTTTATAAAAATTATAAGGGCAAATATCAGCCCATCTCAAAGGGTAGGGGAGTCTAAAAATATATAAAGGGTAAAAGAGAGTGGAGGGTATATTTAGGACCAATACAAAATGATGCCGGAGATATTGTAATGGAGCGATGCAGAGACGGCAGAGGAACTGAATGCGTATTTTGCATCAGTCTTCACAGTGGAAGACGACTGCAGTATACCAGACATTCAAGTGTGTCAGGGAAGTGAAATATGTGCAGTGAAAATTACGACTGAGAAGGTGCTCAGGAAACTTAATGGTCTGAGGGTGGATAAATCTCCTGGACCTGATGGAATGCACCGTCGGGTTCTGACAGAAGTAGCTGGAGAGAGTGAGCCGGCATTAACGATGATCTTTCAAGAATCGACAGATTCTAGCACTGTACCGGATGACTGGAAAATTGAAAATGTTACTCCGCTATTTAAGAAGGGTGGGAGGCAGCAGAAAGAAAACTATAGACCTATTAGCCTGACATCAGTGGTTGGGAAGTTGTTGGAATCGATTGTTAGGGATGAGATTACAGAGTACCTGGAGGCACATGACAAGATAGGCCAAAGCCAGCATGGTTTCCTGAAAGGAAAATCCTGCCTGACTAACCTACTGCAATCCTTTGAGGGAATTACAAGCAGGGTAGACAAAGGAGATGCAGTAGATGTGCTGTACTTGGATTTTCAGAAGGCCTTTGACAAGGTGCCGCATACGAGGTTGCTTAGCAAGATAAGACCCCATGGAACTACAGGGAAGTTACTAGTGTGGGTGGAGCATTGGCTGGTTGGCAGAAAACAGAATGGGAATAAAGGGATCCTATTCTGGCTGGCTGCCGGTTACCAGTGGAGTTCCACAGTGGTCAGTGTTGGGACCTCTGCTTTTTACAATGCACATCAATGAATTGGACTACGGAATTAATAGATTTGTGGCTAAATTTGCCGATGATACAAAGATAGGTGGAGGAGCAGGTAGCGTTGAGGAAACAGACAGCCTGCAGAGAGACTTGGGTAGTTTAGGGGAATGGGCAAAGAAGTGGCAAATGAAATACAATATTGGAACGTGTATGATCATGCACTTTGGTGGAAGAAATAAACGGGCAGACTATTATTTACATGGGGAGAGAATTCAAAATTAAGAGATGTAAAGGGACCTTGTGCAAGAAACCCTAAAGGTTAACCTCCAGGTTGAGTTGGCTGTGAAGAAGGCAAATGCAATGTTGGCATTCATTTCT
This sequence comes from Mobula birostris, assembly GCF_030028105.1. Classification (NCBI taxonomy): domain Eukaryota; kingdom Metazoa; phylum Chordata; class Chondrichthyes; order Myliobatiformes; family Myliobatidae; genus Mobula; species Mobula birostris. The sequence continues at coordinate 21,233,382 of NC_092376.1, read as the reverse complement.
AGAGGTATAGGATATAAGAGCAGGGATATGATGTTGAGGCTCTATAAGGCACTTGTGAGACCACACTTGGAGTATTGTGTGCAGTTTTGGGCTCCTTATTCTAGAAAGGATACACTGACATTAGACAGGGTTCAGAGAAAATTCGCGAGAATGATTCCAGGAACAAAAGGGTTACCGTATGAAGAACGTCTGGCAGCTCTTAGGCTGTATTCCCTGGAGTTCAGGAGAATGAGGGACGAAACTTATAGAAACATTTCAAATGTTAAAAGGCCTGAACAGATTAGATATGGCAAAGTTATTTCCCATGGCAGGGGATTCTAGGACAAAAGGGCATGACTTCAGGATTGAAGGATGTCCTTTTAGTGCTGAGACCTGGAGAAATTACTTTAGTGATAGGGAATTTGTTACCACTAGCTGTGGAGGCCAAGTCATTGGGTATATTTAAGGCAGGGATATACAGGTTCTTGATTAGCCAAGGCATCAAGGGGTATGGGGTGAAAGCAGAAGAGTGGGGATGAGTGGAAGAATTGGATCAGCCCACGACTGAATGGGCCGAATGGCCTACTTCTGCTCCTATATCTTATGGTCTTAAGGTCTTAAAGGGGACTGGCATTCTCCCCCCTCCCACACTGAAGGTAATGGACACTTGGAGCAAGCTGCCAGAGGAACTGGTAGAGGCAAGAACAATTACATTTAAAGTCCAAACAGGGATCTAAAATCTGAACAGGGATATAAATAGGAAAGGTTTAGACAGATATGGGCCAAATACAAGTAAATGGGGTTAACTCACATAGGTACCTTGGGCGACACAGGTAAATTGAGCCAGTTTATGTTCTATGCAACTCTAATAGGCGTTTAAGAGAGGTGGACAAATTAAAGAAGTTAAAAGGGTGAAGAAATGAGACTGCTGGACATTGCAATTTATAAACCTATTGAGGGCAAGGAGGATTCATTAGAGACCAACTTGGCAATCTGTGCATGAGCTGGATGACTGAGCTGAAGCTTTAAATGAAAACTTCATTTGTATTCAGTAAGGAGAAGGATGAGGTAACTGGAGAATTCAGGGAAACTGTGAAAATCTAGTATCAATTACCATGAGAAAACTACTGGTATCAGAATTCTTAACACAGTTAAAGATGGATAAAGCCTCAGGGACTGATGCATTGGGTCCCAGGCTGCGATGCCAGGCAAGGGAGGCAATTGCTGGGGCTTGGACAGAAATGTTTAATCTGAGCTGACTACAGAAGAAATGCCAAATGACTAGAAGACAACAAGTGTGGTACCTTTATTCAAGGGAAGCAGGGTAAGCTAGGCAAAAACAGAGTGATGAATTTAATATCAGTGGTAGCAATACAGTTAGTATGGCTTTGTTAAAGGGACGTATTGTCTGATAACTTGACTGAAATTTGAAAAGGCAATGCTAGTGAGGGTAATGTAATGCTTCAAAGGAGGAATGCTCTTCTCCATCCTTCCCCTTTAACCTAGCATGATGACTTCAGAGATCTCGCGTCATTGCCCACTGCACTGAATGATTAGAGATCAGATCTACAGGTAGGGAATTATTGCCTTCTGCATACTGCCTTCCAGATTTCTCACCAAAAGCTACTCATCACCACCAAAGCCATTTCCACCCTGTAAAACATTCTCACAAATGCACATATCCATGCACAAATGTGTTCACCATTTCATTTATCAACAAGTGTTATTACAAACCAGTTACTAATCCAATTCTCACACAATCAATGTTGCTTTTGTCTCCAATCTTCCTGCTCTTTCTCAGGACAGATCGCAAAAAAAAACAAACAATAAGCAATGAACAATAAGCACCAACTGTACATATGAATGTCCAGTTGGAAATATAGTGGATTCCAGTCAATTAGGACACCTTCCGACCAGTACATTTTGGCCCAATTAAGTGACTGTCCCAATTAGCCAAAGTTTCATGAAAATAATTAAAAAGGTATTAAAGAGACAAACTGAAGAACAAATCATATACTTAAATGAAACACAGAACAAATTAGAACACTACCAACAGTACTATAAAACTGTATTAGTTCCTAATAGTTATCGACAAAATCAGCACAGACACCTCAAGCAGATAATGGACTGCCTTATGGACAACTGCATCCTTCAAATCTTCTTTTTCACTATGACGTACAAGATGATTGTTGATATTTTCAAATTCTTCATAGTGCTCAGCTTCAAGTAGTGAAATCATTTCAGCTTCAATCACTGCTGTTTCTGGCATCTCCAAGCCTGAATGCTTGAAACCACAGTGAGCAAGACAGTCCAGAATTATCTTACTGCTTTCAGTAACACAATTTAGTGCTTTTTTTTTAAAAATACACAAACACAAGCAAGTGACACCATATAAAAACTATCTGTTCTAAGCACAGTGTAGTACCTAACAGCTACACAGGTACATGCAACTGATGCTAGTGAGAACTTGTTTTTAATGTGGAGAGCATTCTAACAGGCTGAATTACTGTCTGCTATTGGGGGGCAGGGGTGGGGGCTACAGTACAGGATCAAAGTAAGCAGCAGTTATAAAATTAGCCAGCTGTATCATGGGCACTAGCCTCCATAGAATCCAGGTCATCTTCAAGGAGCAGTGCCTCAGAAAGACAGCATCCATCATTAAAGACCTCCACCACCCCAGACATGCCCTCTTCTCATTGTTACCATCAGGAAGGAGGTACAGAAGCCTAAAAGCACATGCTCAATGATTCAGGAACAGCTTCCTCCCCTCTGTCATCCAATTTCTGAAAGGACATTGAGTCCCTGAACACTACTATATATAGAAAAGTGCAGCTGGATGGTTGTGAAAAAGAGGCAAACTCATCAAGACTAAAGGAGTCAAGTTGCCTGAAGGCCACATACCAGATGTGCAGTACAACTACAAATACGTGGGGACCCTGCAGGCGCATGGAAGCCAGATGATAAGGACACAAGGAAGGCTGCAACATCCAAGTACCTCCAAAGAGTGAGACAGATCCTAAAAAGCCAGCTGAATGGGAAGAACAAGATCAGATCCATCAACACATTTGCCCTACCAGTCATCAGACACCCCGCCACAATGGTGTGCTGGTCAAGGAACAAACTGGAAGCCGCTGTCATCAAGAGCCAGAAACCATTAATAATACATGGAGGATTCCATCCCAAGTCCAACGTTGAGCGACTGTACACCTGCCAGAATAAAGGAGGATGGGAACTTGGAAGCATCAAGGACACAGTCCTGGAAGAAATGCAAAGCATCCATGAGTACGTCAGGAAGATGCCCCCCACCAAGGACGACCTGCTAGGAAAACATCTCAGACAGCAGGCAGGAGATATGGAAATAGAAGTGGGCGAAGCACAGCTAGAGAACCTGAGGCCATGGCAGGACGAACTACTGCATAGGACATACCAATCGCCAGATATCAGAGGTGGCTGACACAAGAAAGTCCTACCAATGGCTGGAAATGGCAGGGCTGAGAGACAGCACAGAGGCACTGCTCATGGCTGCTAAAGAACAGGTGCTGAGCACGAGCAATGGAAGCAGGGGTCTATCACAACAGACAAGACCCTAGGTGCAGACTGTGCAAGGAATTCGCTAAAACCATCCAGACATGCAAACCATACAGCACAGCAGAGTGCAAGATGCAGGCAGGGACAGCATACACTGAACGGCACAACCAAACTGAAGGAATTGTGTACAGGAACATCTGCACTGAGTATGGATTGGACAGTCCCAAGACCAAATGGGAAACACCTGAGAAAGTAGTGGAGAATGACAGAGCTAAGATCCTGTGGGACTTCCGAATACAGACTGATAAGCACGTACTGGCCAACCAACCAGATATAGGACAAGGAACAGAAGAAAGCAAAAGTAATAGATGTGGCAATCCTGAATGACAACAACATCAGGAAGAAAGAATATGAGAAGCTGGAGAAATAACAGGGCTCGAAAGAGCAGATAGAAAGTCATAGTCATACTTTATTGATCCCAGGGGAAATTGGTTTTCGTCAAAGGTTAAAGCCAGAGTAATCCCGGTGGTGATAGGAGGACTTGGAGCTGCGAAACCTGGACTGGGAGAGTGGCACCAACAAATCCTGGGAACAATATCTGAGATCTTGGTCCAGAAGGGCGCACTACTAGGAACAGCAAGGATACTGTGCCGAACCACCACCACACACACACACACAATAATTTAATTTTCTTTTTCTCTCTGTCATCATGTACTACTGACGCAAAGTTAACAAACTTCACGACATATGCCAGTTGATATTAAATCTGATTCTGATTCTCTTTGGCAAAACCCCTGTCCGACTTAACAGCATAGTGTCCCAAATAAACAAGGGGAATCCCAGCAATTTTCTCAATTAGTTTTTGTTCCTGAAGAGGTATCCCAAATAAGTGGCTGCCCCAATTAACCACAAACACAAGAAAATCTGCAGATGTTGGAAATCCAAAGCAATACACACAAAATGCTGGAGAAACTCAGCAGGTCAGGCATCTCTGGAAAGGAGTTAACAGTTGACGTTTCAGGAGACCCTTCATCAGGCCCCAATTAACCGAGAGCCTAATTAACTAGAATCCACTGTGCTATGTGAAACTGCATACGCATTTCTAGCCTCCAGTCAGAACATTTAGTTTCTTGTTCAAGCTTTAAAATCACTAAAGGAAAATTAAAACTGGGTTGAACTTCAACAATTAACATAATCTTATTAGCAAGGATTAAACAGCATTTTAAAGGAACAGTGAATTTTAAAAGAATCAGATTAAAGTGCTATCTTGAGAAATTACTAATGGATGCGTAAACAGAATAGAGTCCAACACCGCTCCACCATCTTTTAACCAGGTCACAAAATGCCAGAAAGCTACTGCAACTTTTAAAAAGTCCATGTAAGTTTGAACACGGCTAATAAGCTGAAGCAGTCTAAAGATGACAACCATCAAGTGATAAAGTTATTTTAACAAGCCTATTAACCAGGCTACTCTTCTGCGTCAATTTCAGTTGCACAACCTGCAGCTGCTTATCACCCCCACACAATTCATTCTGGAGAACTCAATGTTCACATGAACTAAACAGTGCTAAAAGAGTGTCAAAATTCAATGGACAGATGGCATCTGAGCAAAAAAAAATCATAGTACATGTTCTTCTCCACATCCACTCTACCTAGACTTTTCAATATTCCATAGGCTTCAATGAGATGCCTTCCCTCCCCCCCGCCCACCATTCTTCTGAACTCCAGCAAGTACAGGCCAAGAGCATCAAACACTCCTCATGCATTAGCCCTTTCAAGTTCAAATCCCTTTTTATTGTCATCTGACTGTACATACATATAACCAAATGAAACAACGTTCCTTCAGACCACGATGCACCCCCAAAATATATCATTCACAGTGCAAAATATTACCATAAATAAGTTAATAAAATATAATTTAAAAATGCATGTGGTGCACAGCACAGGCAAACAGTCAACACTCTTTGTCCTAGTGTTGAGACCTTGGTGGTGGCAGGGTCACAGCCTGAGGTAAGAAGCTGTTACACCGTCTGGCAGTCTTAGTCCTGATGTTCCTGTACCTCCTTCCTGATCGTAGTGGAGGAAAGAAATTGTGAGATAGGTGGTAGGCTTCCTCCAAAATGCTTCGGGCCCTTTGTCTACAACACTCCTGGTAAATGTCACACGTGGGGGGGGGGGGCGGTGGGGAAGGTAGACCCCAGTGATCCTCTCAGTAGTTTTTACCATCTTGTGTAGGGTGTTATGATCCAGTGCCTTAAAGGTTCTGTAGAAGACAATGATACAGCCAGACAGGACAGTCTTGATGATGCTTCTGTACAAAATCGTTAGAATGGGGGCGGGGAGCCCTGCACGCCTCAAGTTCCTCAAACTTCATTCCCTGAATCTGTTCTGCAAACCTTCTCTGGTCCCTCTCCAATGTTAGCATATCCTTTCTTAGATAAGGGGCCCAAGTGTAGTCTGACCAATGCCTTCATTTTTTTTTAAACCAAAAGAGTCACTCACCCCCTCCACCCACCTGCCAATACGAGGTGTATTCTTGGATGTAAAGCTCCTAACTGTGATCTTCATTCAGCCTCAACTCAGGGGAGTCTAAGGCCAGAGGGCACAGCCTCACAATACAGGAATATCCTTTTAAAACAGAGATGAGGAATTTCTTCAGCAAAAGGGTGATGAATCTGTGGAACTCATTGCCACGTACGGCTATGGAGGCCAAGCCCTTTAAAGTGGAAGTTGATAGGTTCTTGATTAGTATGGGTGGCAAAGGTTACAGGTAAAAGGCAGGAAAATGGGGTGGTGGGGGAATAATATATCAGGCATGATAGAATGATAGAGCAGACTCAATGAACCAAATGGTCTAATTCTGCTCCTATGTCTTAGGGTCTTATGTCTGGCAACCTTACTAATCAAGTTATCTAATTTTAGTAAATTTGGATTATTCTTAGTAGACATAAAACATGAGGAAGAAACAACTAACATTAGAAATATTTCCTCTTCTCAGACTATTCCATAGAACATAGAAACCCTACACCTTCAGCCCACAAAGCTGTGCTCAGCATGTCCTTACCTTAGAACTACCTAGGCTTACCCATAGCCCTCTATTTTTCAAAGCTCCATGTATCCATCCAGGAGTTTCTTAATAGACCCTATCGTTTCCACCTCCACCGCCAGCAGCTCATTCCACACACTCACCACTCTCTGGGTAAAAAACTTACCCCTGACATCTCCTCTGTACCTACTTTCAAGCACCTTAAAAATATGCCCTCTTGTGCTAGCCACTTCAGCCCTGGGTAAAAGCCTCTTAATATTCACACAATCAATGCCTCTCATTATCTTGTACACCTCTATCAGGTCACCTCTCATCCTCCGTCACTCCAAGGAGAAAAGGCCGAGTTCACTCAACCTATTCTCATAAGGCATGCTCCCCAATCCAGGCAACATCCTTTTAAATCTCCTCTGCACCCTTTCTATGGTTTCCACATCCTTCCTGTAGTGAGGCGACCAGAATTGAGCACAGTACTCCAAGTAGGGTCTGACCAGAGTCCTATATAGCTGTAACATTTCCTCCCGGCTCTTGAACTCAATCCCACGGTTGATGAAGGCCAATACACCGTATGCCTTCTTACCACACAGTCAACTTCCATAACAGCTTTTAGTGTCCTATGAACTCGGACCCCAAGATCCCTCTGATCCTCCACACTGCCAAGAGTCTTGCCATTAATTCTGCCATCATACTTGACCTACCAAAATGAACCACCCTTTCAATCATTTAAAAGTGTTGAGTTGCATCAGTGCAGGCAAGCTGCATACATTACAGTTGTTAGGGTAATAAAAAATGTTTGCCCTTAAAAGAATTCACCAATCACTACCCAAAAGTTTGAGATCCGGAATAAAATAACTCATATATAATTTTTGGAGAAAGAACAAGTTATAAACAAGATTTTTTGTAACTTCCATTTCTTCTCTTTCTCACACACACATCATAGCTTCAAATTATAGAAAATCTCGATACACCCTGCTTTCTACCTGTTCTCCCACCACTACCCTATCCCAGCAAAATGTCATGGGCCTTAGTGCAAAAATGTATAAAAGGTAAAGGTATAAATTGCAAAATGCATAAGGAAATCAAGTTTCATAGCTAGAAAATATTTACACCATGCGAAACACTGGTCTCCCTTTGCAGAATTTATCTTTAAAATCGTCAATACCATGGAGTGGGTGGAGAAGAAGTCCCTAAAACAGGGGTTCCCAATCTTTTTTATGCCGTGGACTAATACCATTAAGCAAGGGGTCCATGGACTCAAGATTGGTAACCCCTGCATAAGATTAGGCAGGCTGTTAAAAGAGAAAAAGGCAGCAAATTTGTGATTACTGCTAAGATAAAGGAGGTGTTGTGATATGAAATGACCTACAGTGGTGGGAAATAACTTCTTGTAGTTTCTATATTTTAAAAATCCAGCAGTTGAAAATCCAGTGTAATAAATGGTGGTGTAGCCAGCGAACTTGCATTTGGTCCTGATGAAGAATCTCGGCCCGAAACATCAGCTCTACAGATGCTGTCTGACCTGCTGAGTTCCCCCAGCAACGTGTACGTGTGTCGCATTTATTAGCTCCAATAGTCACAGAGCACTTCGCAGACAATTAAGTACTTCTGAACCATAGTTATTACAAGATGCAGACAATGAAAATACTAAATGAGGAAGAAACAGTTCCCGTTGAAAAAAAATTGAAAACCTGTAGTGGAGTGGGACTGATAAAAAAAGCTCTTTTGTGGAACTCTTATGGCACAATGGGTCACTGAACTCCTCTGAATCATGTTTCTTATCAGAAAATGTCAAGTTTCTACATATGTAATTATACTAGTGGTATAAAGTTAACTCAAAAAATGAGAGAAAACATTGCAGCGGAGTCCGTAGCAGAACAAGTGGATCCAAGTGCCCTAGATAAATATCGGAGTAGTAAAGACTGCATTTTATTTCTGTACAAAATTCAATTTTACAAATTAGAATTAAAGGATAACTTTCAAATGCAACTTCTATGTCAGAAACATCCCAATGCTTTCAATGAACAGCAAAAAAATCTCAAGAGAGCATGCAAATATATTATTCAACAATTCTGGAAAATGCTCCTCACTTGCCTGGATTCGTGCAATTCTGACAAAACTCAAGCAGCTTAACATTCTATAAATAACACAATAAAGCTCAACCGATACGCTATCCATTCTGTTCTTCTCCCTCTATCACCAGCACAATGCAGTTGCTACTACTACCACCAAAAGTTCTTCAAGCTCATCCTAATCCCCAAAATCTATGGATCATAAAAGGATATTGCCTCTGTTCCTTATGTCTCATACCATCCAGACCTGAAAACATAGGTCAAAATGCAAGAACATGGTCATCTTTCTTGATGGTTTTGTGGGAATGCTTAAGGGCTGCAGCAGATCAAGAATGCAGCTTATTTTCAAGAGAAATAAACAATCAGCGTAACATGATGAATATGTCAGCAATGCCTACAATCTCACAAGTAAATAAAACCACTTCATCCGCAAATAACATTTAGATTAGATTAGATTCAACTTTGTCATTGTGCCGAGTACAAAGCCAATGAAATGCATTTAGCATCTGACCAGAAATGCAAAGAATAGTGTTATTTACAAAATAACTGCTAATAAAAAGTGCTACAGCACACAAATATAGAAGTACTAAGACAGTACAATATGGATGCAATACTGCCTAGCGCTGTGATGAGAGGTTTAGCAGTGTCACAGCCTCAGGGAAGAAGCTCTTCCTGTGCCTGCTGGTGCGGGAGCGGAGGCTCCTGTAGCGCCTACCGGATGGGAGGAGAGTAAAATAGGAGGACAAGTTGAATTTTAAACAGTATTCTTTCCATATGCATCACTTTTAGAACTACACTCACTGGCCACTTTGTAAGTTATCTCCTATACTGCATGCTCATGACACGCTGGAGGAACTCAGCAGGCCGGGCACCATCTGGGGAAACTATCAGTCAACGTTTCGGGCCGGAACTCTTTGTCAGGACTGCAGAGGGAAGGGGCAGAGGCCCTATAAAGAAGGTGGGGGGAGGGTGGGAAGGAGAAGGCTGGTAGGTTCCAGGTGAAAAACCAGTAAGGGGAAAGATAAAGTGGTGGGGGAGGGGAAGCAGGGAGGGGATAGGCAGGAAAGGTGAAAGAGGAATAGGGGAAAACACAATGGGTAGTAGAAGGAGGCAGAACCATGAGGGAGGTGATAGGCAGCTGGGGGAGGGGGCAGAGTGAAATAGGGATAGGGGAATGGAGGGGGAGGGTATTACCGGAAGTTGGAGAATTCTAGTTCATACCAAGGGGCTGGAGACTACCTAGATGGTATATGAGGTGTTGCTCCTCCAACCTGAGTTTAGCCTCATCATGGCAGTAGAGGAGGCCATGTATGGACATATCCAAATGGGAATGGGAAGCAGAGTTGAAGTGGGTGGCAACTGAAAGATCCTGTCTGTTGTGGCGGACGGAGCAGCGGTGTTTGATGAAGCGGTCCCCCAATCTGCGTCGGGTTTCACCGATGTAGAGGAGGCCGCAGTTGGAGCACTGGATGCAATAGATGACCCCAACAGACTCACAAGTGAAGTGTTGCTTCAGCTGGAAGGACTGATTGGGGCCCTGAATGGTGGCAAGAGAGGTGGTGTAGGGACAGGTGTAGCACTTACACTTACAGGGATAAGTAGAAGTGTTGCTGCTACTTGATCGGCTGATTAAGTATTTGCATTAACAAGCAGGTGTGTAGGTGTGCCAAATTAAGTTGGCACTGGCTGCACATACAGTCAATTCGGCAACCAAAGAACATTTTTAAATACAATTGTCTTTAACTATAAAGAAAGAGACAAGCAAGATAAATTGAAAAGCAATCTCAGTAAGTTTCTAATTCAAAAGAATTATTTGAATATAATCAAAATTATGAGCCCAGTTGCACTAAGTAAATGAGCTGCATATGCTACAAGTTTGCATCAAACACAAAGAAATACAGTGGACCGATAGATTTAAAATGTGATGCTTAAACAGTAAGGAATGATACTCATGTTTTTATATGTGCTTCTTTTATACCTGGTTGCCTGCCCCAAACCCACGATTCGATGATTGACTTGGCTCGATAGATAGATGTTGGTGTTTCCTCCTCTTCTTTTTTCTCCTTGTCATTCTGGTCATCCTTCTTTAAGCCAGCCTGAAATTCATTATTATCCTCTGTGGCAAGAAAAAAAAAGTCACATTTTAAGGATAAATTTATCAATTATCAAAAGTTTCAATTATATTTATGCTATATTTTTCATGGAAATGCATACTGGTAATTTCGTCCCTAGTTCTTTGGCGAGGACTCTCCACCCTGCACCGATGACCCCTTCTCCCATCTTTAACCCTCCTCCTCTTCCTGGACACCCTTCTCTGGTTTCTGCCTGCTCTGGATCTTTTCATTGCCAACTGTTGATGGGACATCGACCTTCTGAACTTCACCACTCCTCTCTTCAATTCCAACCTCACTCCTTCCAAACGCTCTGCTCTCCACTCCCTCCACACTAATCCTAAACTCACCATCAAACCTGCAGATAAGAAGAGTGCTGTAGTAGCCTGGCAGACCAACCTCTACCTCGCTGAAGCCTAGCAACAACTGTCAGATACCTCCTCTTATTTACCCCTCGAACAGGATCCCACCAAGGAGCACCAGGCCATTGTCTCTGACACCATCACCGACCTTATTAGCACTGGGGATCTCCCATCCACTACCACCAACCTCATAGTTCCCGGACCCCGCACCTCCTCTTTCTACCTCCTACCCAAGATCCACAAACCTGCTTGTCCAAGTAGACCCATTGTTTCAGTTTGTTCCTGCCCCACTGAACTCAAATCTGCATTTCTCGACTCAGTTTTTTTATCCCACGTGGTTCAGACCCTTCTTACCTGCATCCATGACACTTCACATGCTCTTGATCTCTTCAATGATTAAGTTCCCCGGCCCTGAGCATCTTATTTTCATCATGGATGTCCAGTCCCGAAACACATCCTCCCCGCTCCCCCCACAGGAAGGAAGGTCTCAAAGCTCTCCATTTCCTTCTGGATACCAGACCTAATCAGTTCCCCTCCACCGCCACTCCCCTCTGCCTAGCGGAATTCATCCTCACGCTCAATAATTTCTCCTCTGGGTCCTCCCACTTCCTTCAAACAAAAGACGTAGCCATGGGTACTCACATGGGTCCCAAGCTATGCCTGCCTTTTTGTTGGCCACATGGAACAGTCTATGTTTCAAGTCTACACTGGCGTCACTCCCCCACTTTTCCTACGCTACACTAATGACTGCATTGGTGCTGCTGCCCGCACCCATGCTGAGCTCATCCACTTCGTCAACTTCGCCTCCAACTTCCACACTGCCCTCAAATTTACCTAGTCCATTTCTGACACCTCCCTTACCTTTCTCATTCTCTGTGTCTATCTCTCAAAAAAGCTTAACTACTGATGTCTATTATAAACCCACTGACTCTCACAGCTACCAGGACTATACCTCTTCCCACCCCGTTACCATCCCCCTCTCTCAATTCCTCCTTCTCCACTGCACCCGCTCTCGGGATGAGGCTTTTCATTCCAGAACGAAGGAGATGTCTTCTCATGATTTTTATTAACGACCTGGATGTGGGGGTAGAAGGGTGGGTTGGCAAGTTTGCAGATGACACAAAGGTCGGTGGTGTTGTAGATAGTGTAGAGGATTGTCAAAGATTGCAGAGAGACATTGATAGGATGCAGAAGTGGGCTGAGAAGTGGCAGATGGAGTTCAACCTGGAGAAGTGTGAGGTGGTACACTTTGGAAGGACAAACTCCAAGGCAGAGTACAAAGTAAATGGCAGGATACTTGGTAGTGTGGAGGAGCACAGGGATCTGAGGGTACATGTCCACAGATCCCTGAAAGTTGCCTCACAGGTGGATAGGGCAGTTAAGAAAGCTTATGGGGTGTTAGCTTTCATAAGTCGAGGGATAGAGTTTAAGAGTCGCGAGGTAATGATGCAGCTCTATAAAACTCTGGTTAGGCCACGCTTGCAGTACTGTGTCCAGTTCTGGTCACCTCACTATAGGAAGGATGTGGGAGCATTGGAAAGGGTACAGAGGAGATTTATCAGGATGCTGCCTGGTTTAGAGAGTATGCATTATGAGCAGAGATTAAGGGAGCTAGGGCTTTACTCTTCAAAGAGGAGGAGGATGAGAGGAGACATGATAGAGGTGTACAAGATAATAAGAGGAACAGATAGAGTGGATAGCCAGCGCCTCTTCCCCAGGGCACCACTGCTCAATACAAGAGGACATGGCTTTAAGGTAAGGGGTGGGAAGTTAAAGGGAAGGTTTTTTAATCAGAGGGTGGTTGGTGCATGGAATGCACTGCCTGAGTCAGTGGTGGAGGCAGATACACTAGTGAAGTTTAAGAGACTACTAGACAGGTATATGGAGAAATTTAAAGTGAGGGCTTATATGGGAGGCAGGGTTTGAGGGTCGGCACAACATTGTCGGCTGAAGGGCCTGTACTGTGCTGTACTATTCTATGTTCTATGTTCTTCAAAGAAAGGGGCTTCCCTTCCTCCACCATTAATGCTGCCCTCAACCGCATCTTTTCAATTTCACACACGTCTGCCCTCACCCTATCCTCCCACCACCCCACCAGGGATAGGGTTCGTCTCGTCTTCACCTACTACCCTACCAGCCTCTGCGTCCAGCACATAATTCTCCATAACTTCTGCCATCTCCATCGGGATCCCACCACCAAGCACATCTTCCCCTGACCCCACTTTATGTTTTCTGCAGGGATCGCTCCCTAAGCAATTCCCTTGTCCATTCATCCCTCGCCACTGATCTCCCTCCTGGTACTTATCCTTGTAAGTGGAACAACTACTTCACCTGCCCCTACATCTCCTCCCTCACTACCGTTCAGGGCCCCAGACCTTCCAGGTGAGGCAACACTTCACCTGTGAGTCTGTTGGAGTCATCTACTGTATCCGGTGCTCCCGGTTGGCCTCCTGTATGTCAGTGAGACCTGACGTAGACTGTGCGACCGCTTCACCGAGCACCTATGTTCCATCTGCCAGAAAAAGCTGGATCTTCCAGCGGCCACCCATTTTAATTCCACTTCCCATTCACATTCCAACATGTCAATCCATGGCCTCCTCTACTATCATGGTGAGGCCACACTCAGACTGGAGGAGCGATACCTTGTATTCCATCTGGGTAGCCTCCAACCTGACGGCATGAACACTGATGGCATGGACATCGATTTCTTAAACTTCCAGTAATGCGCCCCCCCCCCGCCTCCTTCACAATTCCCCATCCCCTTTTCCCTCTCTCACCTTATCTCCTTACCAGCCCATCCCTCTGGTGCTCCTCTATCTATTCTCTCCTATTAGATTCTCCATTCTCTAGCCCTGTATTTCTCTCACCAATCAACTTCCCGGCTCTTTACTTCACCCCTCTCCCACTCCCGGTTTCACCTATCACCTTGTGTTTCTCCCTCCCCTCCCTCCACCCCACTTTATAACTCTGATTCCTCATCTTTTTTTCCTCCTGTCCTGCTGAAGGGTCTCAGCCCAAAACGTCAACTGTACTCTTCTCCATAGATGCTGCCTGGCCTGCTAAGTTCCTCCAGCATTTTGTGTGTGTTGCTTGGATTTCCGGCATCTGCAGATTTTCTCTTGCTGGTAATTTCAATATCTGACTAATGCTTAAATAAAAAATACATTCAGGAACTATCTTCATCTCTGCCAAACGAAAGTACGAAATTATTAATTCTATTATGGCAAATAGAATAAAATAGATGGAGCTGGAGGGGTTTTGGAGGAGATGTATATGATTAAGGCATATAAAATTATGACAGGAATAGATAGGGTAGACTGAAATTTGCTCATTTCTTAAGTATATAAAACTAGTACTTCAGGTAAAGCTTCAGGTTAGCAGATGAGAGGGTTAAAGGGGATCCATAGAGGGGCAAGTACCTACAGTAGAGCATTTTAAAATGATGTTGCTGACAGCAATTAAGCAGTATCCAGATGAATAATTGAATTATCTAGACATAGAGGGCAATGGACCAGGTGCTAGGAGCTAACCTAATACGCAAGGTTATCTCCTGGCCAGCATAGATGTGTTGAGCAAAGTGGCTTTTTTCTATGCTATACAATTCCATGACTTACCAACACAGTTATGAGTTGGATCTAATAACTACTTTGTGCCAGACATCAGACAGAAACAGAAATGAAAGAGAATTTCATTTTTTCCCTAAAGCAGCAACACTAATAAATAGACCGAGCGTATTTATATTCAGTATGCTTCCTACATATTTTACCTCATACTCTGGTGAGATGACACAGATGAATCTCTGTGCCTTCTGGCTGGTGGCCAATGAAACAAGGAAAAGATTTAAATACTTTGTTAATCACTCTTTTTCTGGTAAATGATCACTGCAAGAAACAGCGTGTAACTTCTCTTTGGCACCAGGGCCCAGGCCCCAAAGTGTATTGAAGCGAGTGAACCCGACATATGGATAACGATTTCAGCGCCAGGCCAGATTTAAAAGATCAGGCTGTTGAGGTCCGAGACGAGGGATGGGACAGTTCAGCTTGCTACTCCATTCTGCACCGAACTAAGTGTCTGGGGACAGGACTCGCTTTATGGATTTCAGTTCAGAACGCTATTTGCTTGTGTTTATTGTTTGCATGATTTGTTTTATTTCTGTCTGCACATTGGGTGTTTGATGGCCTTTTTCTAAATAGGTTCTTTTGGGTTTCTTTGTTTTGCGGCTGCCTGTTAGGAAACAAATCTCGAAGTTGTATAATGTATATATACGTTGATAATAAATGTACTTTGAACTTTTAAAGTCTGAGAGTGGGACATGTTTGTCCTAGCATGCAAAGTCAGCTTTGGCTAACTGGGCGGATGAGTTCAACAGTGAGGTTCAATGGCCAGGAAAGCCATTCATGGAGAGTGAAGGGCATGACGAGGCACAAGGGAAGTTATGGTCGTCCAAGGTAGGCGGCAGTTTTGATGACTACTTGTACCACTGGACCTGGAAAGAGTGGAACTGCCCCAGTACAACAACTTTTCCACTTTAAAAACTCTCCCACACAGGTTTCTTTGTGTAGTTTACTTCATTACAAGAATGGCACAAATTTAACTGTCATTATTGGATACAATGGACAACTAACCACATATTTAACCCAATGAAACATCAATTCTTTCACGTTTTACAATACTAAAACAAAGCAGCTTTGATGCAACTGATGAGGGAAAAAATTATGGAGTGTGATTTGCCAGCAATCCTAGAATGTTATTTTATTTACTGTCTCAAACCCACTCTTCCACCTTTTTCGCAGAACCTTTGATGCCCTGACTAACCAAGGACCCATCAACCTCTGCTTTAAATATATCCACTTACTTGGCCTAGAATGTTAGAATGTCATTCACTTTACTACCTTTTGATGATATTGAATCATTAAGATTTTGCGTCGCTTCAGGTCCAGTATAAACAATTTCACCATCCTTGACCATTTCGTTCCAAAGTCCACAGACTCCATCTCGAGTGAAGGCCAGCTAAGAAGAAAGCAAAATGACAAGATTGGTAATTCTTTACTAAACTGAAACCTTCAACGTAAAGTGAAGAATCAGTGATGTTGAAGATCGTTAGAAAGTTGCAAAAATGAAGTTATGATTAATCGGCATCAATTTACTTTCAAACATAAACTCCTTCAAGCTATAAATATGAACAGAATTCCTTGGGACCAAGCAGTATTCAGCTACGGATAGCTCATGCAATGCCCATATGAAAAAAAGTGAACTTTGAAGTCCAAGTAACACAACACTGCAAAAAAAAGTTACATATATGCTTGGGTATGTTTATATTCATAAATATTTCTTAAAGTCATTGCTCATGCAGGGCTCCCTAAAAGTTAACTTGCAGGTTGAGTCCATGGTAAAGGCGGCAAATGCAATGTTAACATTCACTTCAAGAGGACTAGAATACAAGAGCAATGACGTAATGCTGAGGCTTTATAAGGCATTGGTCAAACCGCACTTTTATTGTTAACAATTTTGGGCCCTTTGGAGTCAGAAAAGTACAGCACAATAATAGGCCCTTTGGACTATTTAGTCTGTGCTGAACCATCTAAACTACCTATTCCCCATCAACCTGCACCGGGACCATAGCCCTCCATACCCCTAACACCCACATACCAATTCAAACTTCTCTTAAACATTGAAATTGATCTTGCATGCAACACTTGTGCTGGCAGCTTGCTCCACACTCTCATGACCCTGAGTGAAGAAGTTTTCCTTCATGTTCCCCTTAAACTTTTCACCTTCCACTCTTAACCCATGACCTCAAGTTGTAGTCCCACCCAACCTCAGCAGAAAAAACTGCTTGCATTTGCCCTATCTATACCCCTCATAATTTTGTATACCTCTATCAAAACTCTCCTCAACCTTCTATGTTCCAAGGAATAAGGTCCTAACCTATTCAATCTTTCCTTATAAGTCAGGTCTTCCACTCCTGGCAACATCCTTATAAATTTTCCCTGTACTCTTTCAACCTTGTTTATATCTTTCCTGTAGGTGACCAAAACTGCACACAATGCTCTTGATTAGGCCTCATTAATGACTTATACAACGTCAACATAACATTCCATCTCCTGTACTCCAATTTAAATTGCCTCAAGGCAGCAAACACTCCTACTCTGTAATCTGTATGGGGTCCATGAAGCCAATACTGCTTTGCTTCACTTCAAAACACTCTGTGTCTGTCTCCTGAGTAAATACAGATGCAAAAAACCCATTTAAGATCTCCTCCTCCTACTTTGGCTCCACACATGAACTATGTAAGAAAGGATGTGCTGGCATGAGAAAGCCCAGAAGAGGTTCATGAGAATGATTCCAGGAATGAAAGGGTTTGATGGCTCTGGCCCTGTACTCACACAAGTCTAGAAGAATGGGGGGGGGGGGGGAGAGAGAGAGAGGAGAATCTCATTGAAACTTATCGAGTATTAAAAGTTCAAGACAGAGTGGACATGGAAAGGCTGTTTCCTAGTTTCCTAGAGTAAGGGGAGTTTAGGACAAGAGGACACAGCCTCAGAGTAGAGGGACGTCCATTTAAAACAGATATGAGGAATTTCTTTAGCCAGAGGGTAGTGAATCTGTGGAATTCATTACCCAGATGGCTGTGGCGGCCAAGTCATTGAATGTATTTAAAACGGCAGTTGATGGAATTTTAATTAGTCAGGGCATCAAAGGTTATGGGGAGAAGGCAGGAGAATGGGGTTGAGAGGTATAATAAATCAGCCATGATAAAATGTTGGAGTAGACTCAATGGGCCCAATGCCCTAAATCTGCTCCTACATTTTGTGAAATCACCACAGTATCCAGTGACCCTGTGATGTCTATCACAAAGGCCAATCTCAAATCATTCTTCAAGAGGGTGAAACCTTGCAAGGTGTCAGGTCCCAATGTACCTGGAAACCTGTGCCAACCAATTGGCTGAGTTTTCAAGGACACCTTCAACTTCTCACTGCTGTGTTCTCAGGATCCATTCTGCTTCAAAAAGGTGACAGTGATTCCCATGTCAAGAGAGCAAAGTGAGCTGCCTCAAAGACTATCGACCAGCAGCACTCACATCTATCATACCAAAGTGGTTCAAGAGATTGGTAATAGCTAGAATTAACTTCTGCCTAAACAAGGACCGTGAACCACTGCAATTCACCTACCACTACAACAGGTTCACAGTAGATGCAATCTCACTGGCTCTCCTCCATGCTTTGGAGCACCGAGACAACAGCAAAACTTATGTCAGACTGCTGTTTATCAATTATAGCTCTGCGTATATTAAACACCAAGCTTCTAAATCTAGCTCTCCGTACCTCCCTCTGCAACTGGATCCTCAACTTCCTTATCAGGATACCACAGTCAACACAAATCGGTGATAACATCTCATCCTCGCGGACATAGACACACGTCAAGAACGGGTGCTTTGCCACTGCACAACTCTCTCTACGCTCCTGTGGCTGAGCACAGCTTAAACGTCATCCATAAATTCGTAGATTACACCATTGTTGTAGGTAAAATCTCAGATGACGACAAGCAGGCAAACAGGAGTGTGATAATTCAGCTAGTTGAGTGGTGTCACAACATTCATTAGTAAGGACACTTGCCACACGGGACGTGTCCTCTTCTCATTACTACCATCAGGGAGGAAGTACAGGAGACTGAAGACCTATACCAAATGATCCAGAGACACATTCTACCCCCTCCCAACAGATTTTTGCATCATCTAAACTTTTTTGTTATAATTCTTTTTATAAGACTTTGTACTGTACAGCTGCCCCAAAATAACAAATTTCACATTTTATATTAAGTGATTATAGACCTGATTCTGATTTTTAACCGTTCAACTCAGCACAGATCAAGTAACTTGGACCTCAAAGCTCATTTATGTCACTGCTTTGTGAAATACTAATCTTACATCGTGTTGCTGGTAAAACTGCCTCATTTCACATTACCGGCCCTAGGCTCAAGCATTTGACAATACCACCTTCAGAATTGAAGAGCCAACTGTTCAGTCTGAACACAAACATGAGGAAATCTGCAGATGCTGGAAATTCAAGCGACACACACAAAAAATGTTGGTGAACGCAGCAGGCCAGGCAGCATCTATAGGAAGAGGTACAGTCGATGTTTCAGGCCGAGACCTGACAAAGGTCCTGACGAAGGGTCTCGGCCCGAAACGTCGACTGTACCTCTTCCTATTGATGCTGCCTGGCCTGCTGCGTTCACCAGCACTTTTTTGTGTGTGTTCAGTCTGAAGCTTGCACTGATGACAGGACTAAGTTTTGACCATGTTACTTACTGCTTATCTGGTTGTTGACTGACAACAAGTTACTACCTTACAAAACAGCTACCCTCTGGCAAAAAGAAATTAGCACTATAATCCTGCTGAAAAATTCTAAACAAAAAATAAAATACTCACAGCTGCAGGTCTTGTTAGCCAAGGCAGTTGAAATGAAACCAATGCTCTTGAATTCAAACAACATTGTAGACTATAAGATATTGAAAATAACCACTGAAGATGCAGGTATTTAAATCTCACTGAAAAATACACACACTCCATGAAACATTACTGTCCTGTACAGTACACAGTCCACTTTATTTGTAATAAATGCATTGGTGTAAATGCAGGTTGCCTTCCACTGTACAATACAACTGCTACATAACGTCGTACAACAACATCAATTTTGTCCGGGCCTCTGTCTCCCTATTGCTCCGAAGTCCCTTGCAGATGCAATCTTCTACTACAGTACAGTGCAGTCAATAACTATTGCATGTCTCATGCTTTAAAAAGACAAGAAAATTAACTCAAAAGCATTAAAAAAGACTGCTGGCAATTTGTAAGCATCTCAAAAATAAAAATTCCATAGAAAACGAAGCAGTCAGCTTTTTTTTCCCCCAGACTATTTACCAAACTGACTTAAATAATTAATAAAATCCTTGATAAAACTCAGACAACCAAAGCAGATCTTTATACAGTAAGGTACATGAGCCACATCCAATCGAGATAATAAATGCCGGCACCTTCTGTTATTTTCCCTTAGGTTTCCTATCTCCTCAAACTCTGAATGAACATTGCAGATGCACAAGTTTGAAGTTGTTCTCATCACACTGGACTAACTTGTTAAAATTAAACAAGATTATAATCTGGCAAAATTGGTATGAATAGATGCAAGACTTGAAGACATCTTAGACCAGATTATTAGGATGTTCGGTATAGGGCTGGAGGAACGAGCTTGTGAATCAGTGAAACTGGAGTTCAGTTCGGGTTCCCACCACTGGTAATTCCAGATCTCGAGGCCTTGTGTTCAGTGTGTTCTGAGATTGATACCAAGGAATGCTGTCCAAGGACAAATTGAAAGACCAGAAGTTGAGGCCCATTGGCCGAAGCCAAGTTTGAGAATATCTGCGAGTCCGTTGAAAAAGTCAAAGCCCGGTGTCTGAAGCCTAAGTCAGTGTCTGCTCGAGGATGCAAATGGAGGCCTGCCCTTTGAGTTAAAGGACTGGATGGGAGGGAGGAACAGGACTTATTTTTGCAGTTGTTGTTTGTTGCCTGCTGTGTTCTATGTTGTGCTGCTGAGCACTGTGGGCATGCTGTGTTGGTGCCAGAATGTGTGGTGACACTTGCAGACCGCCCCCAGCACGTCCTCAAGTGTATTTGGTTGTTAACTCAAATGATGCATTTCGTTGAATGTTTCAATGCAAGGATGTTAGTCCCCCTCAGGTTCAGATGTAACCCATCCTTTTTGTACAGGTCATACCTCCCCAGAAGAAATCCCAATTATCTGCAACAACTCCTCCTTCCTTTGGGCAGCAACAAAATTAATGTTACAATACAAATGTTTCATAATGGAGCAAGAATAGCAAGGGAAGGGCTCCAAATGAACCCTCAGAAATCTGTGAATCATGCATTTGAACCAAACTACATACATATATTATTTTTAACAATATATAAATATTATTTATATAATTCTTTATAATTGGTGGATGTTTTTTTTTTGCACGTCGCACCAACAGACCACAACACATTCCTAATATGTGTATTATGTATATGGCAAATAAAGTTGATCCTTGATAGATTTTCAAACCATCTCCAATAAAATAACTGCCCAAAGTTGAAAAGGTACAGATGGTATAGGTTTGGATTATCATCAGGGTCGGCACAGATATCATGAGCTGAGGGGCCTGTTCCACGAAAGTAATTTACAAGAGAACAGCATCTTCCATTTATATAGTGCTTTAACACAAAAAAAACTCACAGAACACTTCGAAGTACCACCGGTGAAATGTTCATCATCAAGAAGGCAGAAGCAGCCAATTTCTGGTATCTCAAGTAGCTCGGGGATGTCCTTAAGGATGTCATAGCCAGGATTAGTAGTTGTGATAAGCTCCTACTATCTACTGAATGCTCCCAATGGTGTTAGTCTCAAATAGCCTCTACAGCTCCTGCCCTTCAATTCTGGCTGAGCAACTAAGCCCGGCAATATTGTTTCTACTAACAGAAGGGGCAAAGCCGGCGCCCCCTTAAAATGAGTCACTTCAGGCAGATAGGGCTCGTCAGCCATGGTTGGCAGCTCACCTAGGAGAAGGAGATCTCTGATCCAAAACTTCAACTGCCTTGTAGCTATATCCACTCATGGAGAAGGGTTCAGGAGTAAACCTAGAGGATAAATCTGGACCTGGAGTCCCAAAGGCAGTCCAACCTTGAGTTCAACACCGACTGGTAATTCTCTGATACCGCTGATACCAAACTGTCTGTGTCTCTGCTGTTCCTTTGGATTAATCAGCTGCATGGAGAAAGGGAGCTTGCTACATGGCGAACGGCTAGCTCTCCATTTTGTACTGCCCTGGCTTGTGTATCACGTAGACAGCTGGGATGCAACATTGAAGATCAACTAGAGGATGTCCCAGAGAAGCGATGGCCCATAAAGATTTGAAAACAAGAAGGAAACTTTGAAACTAAGACATTGCAAGAACAGAAACCAATCAGTAAGGACCGGTTGTGTGTCAGGGAATGGACAGCTGAACTTGGTTCAGTGAAGGGTGGATAACAGAAGAGCAATCAAATGTGCAACGGGCAACTAAATTGGAAGTGTATTAATTTTCAGCAACAGATTAAGTCAGCCAATGCCTAATTTCACCTCTGACAGTTTTGTTATTGGAAGAATTTCACTTCAAGGTTACAAATACTCCAGTTTGAAACCTCAAATTACTGAGAGGGTCATGAGGGACTGAATCTAAGGAATAGAGTCTGCTGCTGGAACTAAATGCAAACAACATCGCTAAACTTCGGACCAGAGATTTCTATTGAACAAACGTGACAAATAAGAATGGAGGGACAAATAGACCAATTGATGAGTGAAGCTGAATGCTGAACATGGGCAATTACATTTGGCCTTGTCTCAAAGCTACCAGCATTCAGCTATTTTGACAGAAGTAGACTCCAGATGGACACAAAAGTTCCGTAGATACAGGGTTTGTCTAGCGATCGATGCTGCCATATCGATTTTAATTCTGGATCTATCCTTAATACCAAAAGGAAGTGTTTTTTTCATAAACATGTTATGAACTTACTGGAAACATGTTTCGGTAATTTAATATGACTATTATTTGAGAAAATAAAACATGAATTAGATGCTTTTTTTTTAGTATTCTGAGAATTCCAGCAAGCTTTAGGCAAGTATTCTGTGAATCAATTTTCTATTACATTAGTCTAAACTCTGGAGACCAAGCCCAAAAAGAAGCATTTGGTATGCTTCTCTATTTAACGGAGCTCAATGCTGGTACCAAGATCGACTTTCAGGGAAATCCAATTACTTACCTTCAAGCAAGCTTGCAGCTACAGGCATCTAGTAGCTTTTGAGCTTGAAACAAACCCATAAGCATTCTGGCACATTAATGTAAAATATGGTATCCTTTTATAACTGCTCTGGAAAACAGCCAGATTGCCAGCCTTAATGAAAAGCAATTTAAATGCTGGAAAATGAGGCCGACTCACATGAAATATCACAATGATCTTTGGCACAATCTGGAGAGAATTTAGATCCAATACACCAGTACTTTTTCATAATCATATCACCTTTTACGGGTATACAGTGCCTAGTAAAAGTATTCAGCCACCAACCCTCTCTTCACATAAATTGAGTATTACAGCCAGGGATTTTGATCCATTTAACTGAGAATTTTTATTTGTGAATCACATGCTCCTTCCCCCCCCGCACCCCCACAGTAGAGCCCAAAAGACAGGGAAAATTATAAAGCACAAAAAACACTGAAAAGTCAGTTCAAAAGTATTCATTTCCCTGTGCTCAGTACTTAGCTGAACCAGCTCGCAAAACTATCACAGCCAACAGTCTTTTTGGATAAGTCATGACTGAGCTAGATTTGCCCATTTCTCCTTACAAAATTGTTCAGCTGTGCCAAGTTAGTTGGGGAGTGGTGGTGGACAGCAATCTTGAGGTCTTGACGGAGATGTTCAATCGGATTAAGGTCAGGACTCTTACTGGGCTACTCAAGAACATCAATTTTCATCTATCAAGATAGTGCTAAAGACCCAAGGCGAAGTTCTGTGGGCTATGTACAATGCTTCTAAATATACCTTATTTGAATTACTCACTGCAATCTGCTGCATGCAATTCCCCTTCAAGCAATATACTTTTAAGTCAACTTAATGAACTACAGATTCATGATCTTCTGAAGGACTCAGTGGACTTAACTCTCAACAACACCTTTAAGCAGACGAGGTTCATTGCCACGGCCAGAAGTGAAGTGGGGGGGGGGGGGGGGGAGGAGAGAGAAAGCCTCCTAGCCAGGCTGAAACACAGAGGAATGAGTCCCCTCTACGCAGCATCTTGTTAGTCATAGTCATACTTTATTGATCCCGGGGAAAATTGGTTTTCATTACAGTTGCACCATAAATAATTAAATAGTAATATGTAAATTATGTCAGGAAATAAGTCCAGGATCAGCCTACTGGCTCAGGGTGTCTGACTCTCCAAGAGAGGAGTGTAAAGTTTAATGGTCACAGGCAGGAATGACTTCCTACGACGCTCTGTGCTGCATCTTGGAGGAATGAGTCTCTGGCTGAATGTACTCCTGTGCCCAACCAGTACATTATGTAGTGGATGGGAGACATTGTCCAAGATGGCTTGCAACTTGGACAGCATCCTCTTTTCAGACACCACTGTCAGAGAGTCCAGTTCCATCCCCACAACATCACTGGCCTTACGAATGAGTTTGTTAATTCTGTTGTTGTCTGCTACCCTCAGCCTGCTGCCCCAGCACACAACAGCAAACATGATCGCACTGGCCACCACAGACTCGTAGAACATCCTCAGCACCATCCGGCAGATGTTAAAGGACCTCAGTCTCCTCAGGAAATAGAGCCGGCTCTGACCCTTCTTGTAGACAGCCTCAGTGTTCTTTGACCAGTCCAGTTTATTGTCAATTCGTATCCCCAGGTATTTGTAATCCTCCACCATGTCCACACTGACCCCCTGGATGGAAACAGGGGTCACCGGTACCTTAGCTTTTTCACATTAAGCTGCAGATAATTCTGCTCACACCATGTGACAAATTTTCCTACCGTAGCCCTGTACTCAGCCTCATCTCCCTTGCTGATGCATCCAACTATGGCAGAGTCATCAGAAAACTTCTGAAGATGACAAGACTCTGTGCAGTAAGGTGCAGTTATTGGAGAACAAAATTGAGATCCTGGGGGCAAGACTGCTGTATTGAAGGAAAATGAGAGATTGTTGTCTTCTATGTTTAATTGAGACATGGCTTACTCCTAGCATGCTAAATACAGTGATTAGACCTGAAGGCTTCTCGATTCGCAGGGTGGGCCGAACTGCAGATTTGGAACAAGTAAAAGATGGAGGTGTGCTTCATGATAAGCTTTTGATGGTGCTCCTATGTGGAGGCGTTATTGAACTGTGTTCCTCCGACCTTCAGCATGTAATGATTAAATGCCGCCCATTCTATTTACCTAAGAACTTCTCATCCATGATTCTCACCAGAGGTTACACATCACCTGCAGCCAACTATAATCAAACACCTGAGGTACTGCATAATGTCGTCTCCAAACAAAGGACAATCCATCCTGATGCATTTCAAATCAAAGGAGGGGACTTCAGCCAGACTTGTTTGATGAAAATACTGCTCAAATACCATCAACATATAACCTGTAGCACCAGAAGTCCCAAAACACTAAACCACTGTTATACTAAGATAAGGAATGCCTACCTTTCAATGCCCAGACCACACTTCGGGAAATCTGATCACTTGGCTCAGCTTCTCCTACCTGCATAGACGCAGAGGCTAAAGAGCAAAGTTCCAAAAATTAGGACAACAAAGAGGAAGTCACGGAGGCAGAGGGGCAGCCATGGCATTGCTTTGAGTTGGTGAACTGGTCCATGTTCCAGGATTCATCTCTGGATCTGAATGAATACACCTTGGTTGTCATGGCCTTATAAAAACAGCTGTAGATGAATATGTCCCCAAAAAAATCATTCAGTCTTCCCTAACCAAAAGCCCTCGATGAACCATGAGATTCGCAGTCAGCTTTGGGACAGATCAGAGGCATTCAAGTCTGGTGACCAATAAAGTTACAAGAGGTCCAGGTACAATCTCCAGAAAGCCATCTCACAGATGAAGTGGCAATTTTGAACTAACTTGAATCAACAAAGGATACGCAACGGTTGTAACAAGGCTTGAATGCTACCACCTCTTACAAGTAAAATCAAGCGAAAAAGGCGACAGTAGAGCTTCACTTCCAAATGAACTCAATGCCTTCTATGCTCACTTTGACCGTCAAAATGTGGAAGAACCATCACAAACTCCTAAAGACCCCAATGATCCTGTGACTTCAGTCTCTGAGGCTGAAGTGCAAAGAGCCTTAAAGAGTGTGAACCCACAAAAAACACCTGGCCCAGACAAGGTACCTGAACAAGTACAAAAGGCCCGTGCTGGTCAACTGGCTGGAACATTCACTGAGACCTTTAACCTCTCACTTCAGCAGCCTGAGGTACCCACCTGCTTCAAGCAGGCTTCACTTATATGGGTATCTAAGATGAATGGGACAACCTGCCTCAATGACTATCATCCAGTAGCAATTACATCCACAGTGATGAAGTGTTTTAAGAGGTGGGTAATGAAACATATCAACCCCTGCCGAAGAAGTGACTTACATCTACTCCAATTTACCTACTAGAGCAGCAGATGCCATCCCCTTGGCTCTTTACTCAACCCTAGAACATCTGGACAGCAAAGATGTCTCTTTATCCACTACAGCTTAGCATTCAATACCATCATCACCTCAAAACTAATCAATAAAATTCAAGACTTTGGCTTCAATACCTCCTTGTGCAATTGGATCCTCAATTTCCTCAACTGCAGACCACAGTCAGTTCGGATTGGCAACATCTCTACATCAGCACAGATGCACCACCAGGCTGTGTGCTTAGCCCCCTGTTCTACTCACTTTATGACCGTGTGGCTAAGCACAGCTCCAACGCCATATTCAAGTTTGCTGATGACACCACTGTTGTAGGCTGAATCAAAGATGGTGACAAATAGGCATATAAGAGTGAGACTGAAAATCTGGCTGAGCGGTACAACAACAACCTCTTGCTCAATGCCAACAAGACCAAGGAAACCAGGAGGCCCATAAGCCAGTGTCATTGAAGGATCAGAGGTGCAGAAGATCAGCAACTTTAAATTCCTTGGTGTCATCATTTCCAAGGACCCATCCTGGGCACAGCACAAAAGTGTAATTACAAAAAAAAAAGGACGGCAGAGCTTTACTTCCTTGGGAGTTTGCAAAGGTTCTGCATATCTTAAATACTGACAAACTTCTATAGATGTGCAGTGGAGAGTACATTGACCGACTGCATCACAGCCTGTTATGAAAAATTCTATGTAAAGTAGTGGTGTCAGCCCAGTCCATCACGGGTAAAGCCCTCCCCACCATTTAGCACAACTACACTGAGTGTTGTTGCAGGAGAGCAGCATCCATCACAAGAGACCGCCTACCACCCAGGACATGCTCTCTTCTCACTATTGCCATTAGGAAGAAGGTACAGAAGTCTCAGGACTCACACCATCAGGTTCAGGAACAGTTAATACTCCTCAATCTTCAGGCATTTGAACCAAAGGGGCAAACTTCACTCGCCCCATCAATGAAATGTTCCCACAACCTATGGATCCACTTTCTCAGACTCTTCATGTTCTTTATATTTATAGCTCATTTATTATTATTATTTCTTTCATTTTGTATTTGCAGTCTGTTGTCTTTCGTACACTGGTTGAATGCCCAAGTTGGTGCAGTCTTTCATTGATATTTATTATTCCACTATGGATTTATGAGTATATACCTGCAAGTAAATGAACTTCAGGATTGTATATGGTGACTTATGTATACTTTAATAATAAAATTACTTTGAACTTTCTTCCGTAGTGCCCGAAACCTCCAAGTGTTGCAAACTAATCCCTCTAACGTGAAGTCTAGCAGGAGGCGGATCAAATGGCCTGCAGCTAACATGACTTCACTGTGGAAGCAGTTTGATGAAGACGTTAACCAAAATCTGGAGGCAACGGCGATGGGACGGGTTGATAGGAAGCTGCAAGCCATGACAACAATAATTGTCCCATGGAGGTTGGTTGTAGGGGATTCGCAGCCCATTCCTTAGCTAGAGCCTTCAGCATTTTGGGCATCGAGGGAGAGAGGAAGAGGACAGCCATCCGCAGTACCACCGATGCGGCAGAGAGGGCCTCAAGATGGCTGTGGCTCAAAAGAGGAGAGCTATGGAGTCACAATACCCCAGCAGGGGTGACAGTGGAACAGCAATGGCAAGTGTTTCTGGGAATAATGCGAAAGGTGCAGGATCAGTTCATTCCAAAGAGGAAGAAAGATCCTAAGGGGAGTAAGGGGAGGCCGTGGCTGACAAGGGAAGTAATGGACAGTATAAAAATAAAAGAGAAGAAGTATAACATAGCAAAGACAAGTGGGAAGCCGGAGGATTGGGAAACTTTTAAAGAGCAACAGGAGGTAACTAAAGAGGCAATACACGGAGAAAAAATGACGTACGAAGGTAAACTAGCCAAGAATATAGAGGAGGATAATAAAAGCTTCTTTAGGAATGTGAAAAGAAAAAAAATAGTTAAGACGTAAATTGGGCCCTTGAAGACAGAAGCGGATGAGTTCATTACGGGGAACAAAAAAATGGCAGACGAATTGAACAGGTACTTTGGATCTGTCTTCACTAGGGAAGACACAAACAATCTCCCAGATGTAATAGTGGCCAAAGGACCTAGGGTAATGGATGAATTGAAGGAAATTTATATTAGGCAAGAAATGGTGTTGGATAGGCTGTTGGATCTGAAGGCTGATAAGTCCCCGGGACCTGATGGTCTGCATCCCAGGGTACTTAAGGAGGTGGCTTTAGAAATCGTGGACGCATTGGTAATCATTTTCCAATGTTCTATCAGTTTCTAAGGATCAGTTCCTGTGGATTGGAGGGTGGCTAATGTTGTCCCTCTCTTTAAGAAGGGAGGAAGAGAGAAAACAGGGAATTATAGACCGGTTAGCCTGACATCAGTGGTGGAAAAGATGCTGGAGTCAATTATAAAAGATGAAATTATGACACATCTGGATAGTAGTAACAGGATTGGACCGAGTCAGCATGAATTTACGAAGGGGAAATCATGCTTGACTAATCTTCTGGAATTTTTTGAGGATGTAACTATGAAAATGGACAAGGGAGAGCCAGTGGATGTAGTGTACCTGGACTTTCAGAAAGCCTTTGATAAAGTCCCACATAGGAGATTAGTGGGCAAAATTAGGGCACATGGTATTGGGGGTAGATTACTAACATGGGTTGAAAATTGGCTGGCTGACAGAAAAGAAAGAGTAGCGATTAACGGGTCCCTTTTGGAATGGCAGGCGGTGACCAGTGGGGTACCGCAGGGTTCAGTGCTGGGACCACAGCTGTTTACAATATATATTAATGATTTAGATGAGGGAATTAAAAGTAACATTAGCAAATTTGCCGATGACATAAAGCTGGGTGGCAGTGTGAAATGTGAGGAGGATGTTATGAGAATGCAGGGTGACTTGGACAGGCTGGGTGAGTGGGCAGGTGCATGGCAGATGCAGTTTAATGTGGATAAATGTGAGGTTATCCACTTTGGTGGTAAGAACGGGAAGGCAGATTATTATCTAAATGGAGTCAAGTTAGGAAAAGGGGAAGCACAATGAGATCTAGGTGTTCTTGTACATCAGTCACTGAAAGCAAGCATGCAAATACAGCAGGCAGTGAAGAAAGCTAATGGCAAGCTGGCCTTTAAAACAAAGGGAATTGAGTATAAGAGCAAAGAGGTCCTGAGACCAC
Organism: Mobula birostris; assembly: GCF_030028105.1. NCBI lineage: Eukaryota > Metazoa > Chordata > Chondrichthyes > Myliobatiformes > Myliobatidae > Mobula > Mobula birostris. The sequence goes on along the minus strand of NC_092376.1, from coordinate 21,203,892 downwards.
ACCTGGAGTACTGTGTGCAGTTTTGGTCTCCAAATTTGAGGAAGGACATTCTTGCTATTGAGGGAGTGCAGCGTAGTTTCACAAGGTTAATTCCCGGGATGGCGGGACTGTCATATGTCGAAAGATTGGAGCGACTGGGCTTGTATACTCTGGAACTTAGAAGGATGAGAGGGGATCTGATTGAAACATATAAGATTATTAAGGGATTGGACACACTGGAGGCAGGAAGCATGTTCCCGCTGACGGGTGAGTCCAGAACCAGAGGCCACAGTTTAAGAATTAGGGGTAGGCCATTTAGAACGCAGTTGAGGAAGAACTTTTTCACCCAGAGAGTGGTGGATATATGGAATGCTCTGCCCCAGAAGGCTGTGGAGGCCAAGTCTCTGGATGCTTTCAAGAAAGAGATGGATGGAGCTCTTAAAGATAGTGAAATCAAAGGTTATGGGGATAAGGCAGGAACTGGATACTGATAGTGGATGATCAGCCATGATCACAGTGAATGGCGGTGCTGGCTCGAAGGGCCGAATGGCCTACTCCTGTACCTATTGTCTATAAGTAGCTAGTCATCTGGACACAAGCTGGGGTCCAATCAGCCCCGGCTAGGTCACCTGGAGGAGGGTGTATGATGTTGAAAGACCCGAAACACCCAACGATTCCAGGAACATCACTGAAGGTGTGTCCAGAAGCATCAGTAGATGTATGTACACAGCATTTGAAGCCACTCTACGGTTGTTCTGGCAGTGTGCTTTGGGCCGTTGACCTGCTGAAAGACAAACTTCCTCCCCAGCTGAAGCTTTCTGGCAGCGGTTGGCAGGTTTATATCAAGGATCTCTCTGCATTTACCAGCATTCATCTTCCCATCAATCCTGACAGATTACAGTAACCATATAACCATATAACTATTACAGCACGGAAACAGGCCATCTCGGCCCTTCTAGTCCGTGCCGAACTCTTACTCTCACCTAGTCCCACCGACCTGCACTCGGCCCATAACCCTCCATTCCTTTCCTGTCCATATATCTATCCAATTTAACTTTAAAGAACAACATCGAACCTGCCTCAACCACTTCTGCTGGAAGTTCATTCCACACAGCTACCACTCTCTGAGTAAAGAAGTTCCCCCTCATGTTACCCCTAAACTTTTGCCCTTTAACTCTCAACTCAAGACTTTATCTGACAACTCAACTCAAGAGTAGGGATGGTGTTACCTGGTTGATGCGCATACACCACACATACCACTTAAAAGTTGAGGCCAAAAAGTTCCACTTTAGTCACATCCAACCACAGGACCTTGTTCCACCTCTTTCCAGTATCCTTTAAGTGATACTTTGCAAAGCCTTCACAGGCAATAATATGCTTTTTTCCAAAGCTACAGCTTCTTCCTTGCCACTCTTCCATAAATACCCCTTTTGTGCCTTTAGAGATTGTGGAACCATGAACTACATCTCCAGTTGCAGCCACTCACTTCTGCAGCTCACACACAGTGACATTTGGCATTACGGCAACCTCTCTTACAAGTGCTGACCTAGGCAATGTGACTGTGGTTTGACATATTTTTCACTTTTTCATGATGGACTGCACTGAGCTCCAAGGTATGTTAAGTGCCTTTGAGCTAGTCTTGTTCCCTTCCCCAGATTTGTGCTCCTCTATTATAAGTTCCCCAAATTGCCTTGGATGCTCTTTTATCTTTATTTTGATTTGGTCTGTTGCAAGTCTACTGTACCGTTGGACCTTACAGAGAGAGGCGATATTTATTCAGGTGATCCTCTAATTTTTTACGTCAATAAATTGGATGAGTTAAAAAGGAAATATACAGCATTGCACCTGAGAAAAGTTAGCATAGTAATTACAAATATTTCTCAGCCTGACAATTTTGTTTTTTTTAAATTTTTACTAAACTGTTGACAGGTTTTAGAATTTTTCCTTTGATTTGACATGATGCACAATATTTTGTAGATTAGCTCAAAAATCCTACTTCAATATATTTTAAATTTGTAAAATGAGACAGTAAAATTTGAAAATAGTAGGGGCTGAATATTTTTTTCACGGCACCGCAAGTAGGAATTGAATAACAAAGTCATCTATTTACTCTACTACTCCTACAATTAAACTACCTTTCATAAAATAGAAATTAATAATTTAAGTGTTAAACAATATAAAAAATGGAGACAAACACACAGAGGAAATGAATTGAATTTGATCAGTTAAATTCAGACTTGAAAAACTCAACTGATCACTAGAAGTTCTATGGACTTTAAAATATGTATACCATGTTTAACCTGCAGTACAAAAACATCTAAATTGCTAACTTTTAAAGGAATATTTTTAACAATACAATGTTCACATTTCTGCGTGTGAAATTAAGCCATGGATTACCCGCCACACCATGACATACAATGCACAAATCAAAGAGTTGCACAGCATGGAAACTGGCCAATCGGCCCACTCCATCCATGCTGACCAGTGGACACCCATCTAGCACTAAGTTAACCTCCCAGACCTTCTAAGCCTGACTCAGATTCTATTCCTTACCCTAAACGTATGTTGTTCAGTTTTATTTACTTTTCATATAAGGAGACATCTTCTACAGTCTACTCTCTCTAAACTCATAATAATTTTATCTATCTCAATCATATCCAAACTTAATTTCCTCCATTCCCAGAAAAACAAACCTGGCCTCTCCACAAAACCTCCTTGACTGACTGCCCTGATCAAAACTTCATTCAACTCTGTCCTGGATGGTTCCAAGCCCGGCTGTAAAAGGAAGAGGGCAACCTCATCCCATAAAAACCCAGAGCTACAGAAACACCAGAAGCTCCAAAGACCTCATCTCTGGGAGAGGAATGATCTTTGAAGATGGAGTACAACTGGGCCAGGACAGAGGACTCGGTCGAACTGCTGTAGGTGGCCTAAATCCCAGTAGGGGTGCTGAGCTCGTCAAAAATTCATTGAGACTGTCAAAGGCAGATTCTGTCTGACCAAAGTCATGATGACTATCTGATTAGTCCCTGCCATTCCAAGTTATCATTAATCCTGCTCCTCAAACAGATTTATGTGACAAGCACCTGCATGCCCCTCAGTCCTGTCACTTTATTTTGTCTATCTCAAAATATCCTGATCTGTGGCAACGACAAATGTCCTTTTTGATATATAGAACAAAATCAGTCCATTTGGAAGAATCAGTCCACATTATTTATACATAATTCAAGCCAACACTGACATTATGGATCCTTTCCATTTCCTTCCAGCCACCATTTACCAAAAGATAGCCAAACCTCAGAGAAAACTCTTTAATCATTACCAATCATCTAGAAGAACTGACAAATGTGTGAGCAATCTACACCTGAAAATTTGCTAGCCTACCTCACAACTGCATCTGCTTGCGCAGACAATGCATTCACAACATGACCACTTGTGAAAGAAATACAGGTGATAAGTAATTGGGAAAAATCACAATGTAGAAACAAGATTTTTGAAAATCACACAAGGATTGATGAAACCCTACACATTTTTGTAACTGCATCAAAACCAAATTTGCACCTAAAGAAATTAAATTATCTCAGTTTAGTGTTGTATCCTCAAGTATTTAGGTACTTCTGCAGTTATACGAATCAGATCAAAGCCTGAAGGTCGATCAAGGTCCAGAAGTCAAGGCACCATAGCTAGATCCTGAGTCTGCAAACCTCTGCAAGTCCCCTGAGGAAGCCAAAGGTCCAGTGTCTGCAAATCCATGAGTCCATTGCAGGCAGAAGATGGTCTGTCCTGGAGTTAGAGGACTATGAATGTGTGCGGGTGGATGAGGGAGAGGAACAGGACTTGTTTTGCTGTTGTTGTTTTGTTGATTGGTCACTAGGTATGATCAGCTTTGTTGTGTTCTGCCAAGCATGGCGGGCACGCTATGTGGGCGCCAGAATATATGGCAACACTTGCAGGATGCCCCCTGCACACCCTCAGGTTGTTAATGCATTTTGCTGCATGTTTCGGTATATATGCAATTAATAAACATGAATCTAAAATTTTAGCTTTGAGACATCAGATCCTTTGATAAGTTGACCTCACATTCTATATAATGTTAGGATTATGAAAATAGAAAAAATATTGGACTATAAGTTAAATCAAAGATTTTTCTCAGACAAGTAATGCTTAAGAAAATATTTAAGCTTCTTCATAAAATGAGCCAGAGTTCAGAGCCCATAAGACTGTAAGATATAGGAGCAGAATTAAGCCATTTGGCCCATCGAGTCTGCTCTGCAATTTCATCACCACCAATCCAATTTTCCTTTCAGCCCAAATCACCTTTCCCCTATTCCTTCTTCACCTTTCCTGCCTATCTCCTCCCTGCTTCCCCTCCCCCACACCTTGATCTCTCCCTTTACCCGTTTTTCACCTGGCACCTACCAGCCTTCTCCTTCCCACCCTCCCCTCACTTTCTTTATAGGGCCCCTGCCCCCTCCCTCTTCAGTCCTGACAAAGGGTCTCGGCCCAAAACATTGACGTTTCGTTTCCATGGATGCTGCCCGACCTGCTGAGTTCCTCCAGCGTGTTGTGCGTGTTGCTTTAGCCCAAATCACCTGCCTTCTCCCATTTTCCCTTCATGTCCTGACCAATCAAGAATCTATCAACTTCTGCTTTAAATATACTTAAAGACTTGGCCTCCACAGCTGCCTATGACAAAGAATTCCACAGATTCACCACTCTTTGGCTGAAGAAATTCCTCCTGATCTCCATTCTAAAAGGAGACCCCTCTATTCTGAGGCTGTGTTCTCTGGTCTTAGACTCTCTCACCATAGGAAACATCCTCTCCACATCCACTCTATCACAGCCTTTCACCATTCAATAGGTTTCAATTAGATTAATCCTCATTCTTCTGAATCCTGGTGAATACAGACCCAGAGCCATCAAACACTCTTTATTTGACAAGCAATTCAATCTTAGAAATCTTTTTGTGAACCTCATTTGAATCCTATCCAGTTTCAGCACACGTTTTCTCAGATAAGGGGCCCAAAACTGCTCAATACTCCTCACCAGTGCATAGACCTTTCAGGCTTTTCAGTTTCCCAAGAATCTTCTCTCTAGCCATGGTAACTTCACACTTCACACCCTGACACCTGGAACTTCCTCCATACTGATAGTGTCTTCCACAGTGAAAGCTGATGCAAAATACTTACTCAGTTCATCCACCATTTCCATGTCCCCCATTACCACCTCCCAGCATCATTTCCCAGCAGTCCGATATCCAATCTTTTGGTATCCTCTTTAATATTACTGGCTAGCTCACTTTCCTATTCCATCTTTACCTTCAATGACTTTTTTAGTTGCCTTTTTTTTTAAAGTTTTTAAAAACTTCCCAGTCATCTAACTTCCCACTACTTTTTGCTAAACTGTATGCCTTCTCTTTGGCTTCATGTTGGCTTTGACTTCTCTTGTTGGCCATGGTTGTGTCATCTTGCCTTTAGAATACTTATTCCTCTTTGGGAGGACTATACTCTCATTTATAATCCAGAGCACTAACAACATAGACAAAGAAATCCTTCTACTCCCAACAAAATGTGTTCAGCGTCCACATATCTTTGCTTTCATCCTGCACAAAAGACTATAAAACTTGTTTAAAATGCATAACCTCTAAAGAATATCTTACTTAGAGCTGATGTCATAATCTACATTCTCAATCTTTCCTCCTTTGCAACTGGTCTAAAAATCCCATCACATTACTGTCAGGTTGTAAAACAATTGACAAGCTTTTGAAAATCTTAGAAGAATAGCAAGCTACCCCTTTCAAACTCAATCATCTTATTTTGTATTATAGTGAGGCAAAAAATATACATGTGTGATTGGGAAATTTCAAAGGAAACATTGACAAAGTCTGCAGGCCCGATAAATGGATTCTGATAAAACACTAACTAAACTAAACAGAACAAGTATAAAAATCTACTTTGAATTCCACTGCATTAATTTTTTTCCAACCAATGTTATTACAAAGCAAAGTCTATAAATATCAAATTTATTATCAACTTAAAAAGCTACACAGCTTTGCTTACAGCTTGTTAGTAAAGCCCCACCGACAAAACATGACAGCATCATTGCTTAATACATCAATTGTACTGCGGATCACCTACAAATAAGGCTCAGTAGAATTCAGTCAGATCCATCATGGGCACTAGTCTCCGTAGTATCCAGAACATTTTCAAGGAGCGATGCCTCAAAAAGGCAGCATCCATCATTAAAGACCCCCATCACCCAGAACATGCTCTATTCTCAATGCTACCATCAGGAAGGAGGTACAGGAGCTTGAAGGTACACATGCAACGATTCAGGAACAGATTCTTCCCCCCGACATCAGATTTTTGAATTGACATTGAACCCATGGACACTACCGCATACTTTTTCTAAATCTGTATTTTTGCACTACTTAATGTAACTTATATATATTTCTGTAATTCACAGGCTTTGCTCTCTATTATGTACTGCACTGTACTCCTGCCTCAAAGTCAATAAATTTCATGACATATGCCAGTAATATTAAGCCTGATTCTGAAATTAAGTTACCATTCCTTCCTGCATTGTTTTGGATGAAGACACCAGATGCTGGTGAGATCTCAGGATCTCACCACTGAAAAAAATAGATAATATTTTTGCTCATTTTCTGAGATCAATTGATTTCCAGTAATCCATCCCACTTCCATTTTTGTCTACTATTACAATTCCATTGTTATACCAAGTCCAACCACTAATTAACATCCATTAGCTTCCATCACCAGCCAACATTCAGCATTTAGATTTCAAAATGCTTCATGAACTGCAAGTCATTCTCTAATTCCATTCCATCCTACCGCTGTAACAATTTTCAGTCTTGCTTCTCAACTTGCTTCCTCTTTAATGCTGCACTTTCATATACACACCACATCATGCTCAACCTTCGTAACCCTAAACAACGAAGTTTAGTCCCAAATCTGTATCCTTACCACAGATTTCGCCAACTGGAAGAAGACGTAAACCACTCTTTGGTTTAGCTATGAATCATCCTTCTTAAAACTTCTCCAAGTCTTTCTACAACAAAAAGTATGCTTTTTGTCTCTTAATAGAGGTTGCACCATTAAAGATCCTACAAGTTCGCTGCTTGTTGAAACACAGAAACTTTACAAGAAAACCCGCAGTTACCATGGGTTTGTCTTTTCAGCTCCCTCAATATCATTTTTCGAATGATTGCAAGGATTGGAACGAGAAAATGCAGATAAATAGAAACATTTGAGATGTAGAACAGAAATATTTTTATTAAAATCTTTCCTTATTAAGTGAAAAAATTCTTTCTTCAATACGTGGAATGTCTTGATTCAGTCACTGTGAGTTTGTCAACATTTAAAAATAACTAGATGGACGCATGGAGAAATGGGAATAAAGGGAAACTGCAGAAGGGGCATGCATTTGGAATAAATCACAGACTGACCTGACCTAACAATTTCCTCCTATGTTATTATTAGCAGCACAATTCAATATTTTCCTCTGCATACATTTTTCTTAGTCCATAACCAGCTTATGTACACAGCTTAGTCCATAACCAGACATCAAACACTAAAATACCAAGACTTCCAACACAGAAGCAAATAAGGTAATACAAATTCACAATCCAATCACAAGTCTTTTCCCTTTTCTATCGGGATAAGCATATACTCAGTTGATCTTTCCTGATTTATCTAAATGAGCTTGACATTCAACATGTACAGATTAAATCAATATCCTGTTATTCAAACAATGTTCAGCATATAATATATCTTATAAATTCCTAATATTATTTTACTTTACAAATTATACATTTTTTTTCAGCATCTACTTCAGTTGAAATGACCATCTAGTCCCTTTTTTCCCTCTGATGCTTCCCCTTCCCTCCAAATAAACAACACTGCTTCAAGAAACAAGTTGACTATGGACTAAAAAGAATTTGAAAGCTGCTACGACATAATTGGTTCAGCACAATTAATGAGATTTTTTTTAACAAAAGAATACTAAGAGAACCACCATAAAAGGTCTACTTAAAAATCTAAAAAATTACTATAATGTAGCACAAAAAAAGTTTATTGATATCAATATTATTCTTTAAATACTCCAAGCCGAAGTGAGAGTACATACTGATCTTTGGAATACAGTATAATATTCCAGTACCAGTAATCATCAGTTATGATGACACACACCCCAATCAAAACCAAATTGCACTCAAGACAATACGAAGATTTTATAGAGACACATCCGTGCATTTCTTAAAGCAAATGCATTGTCCTATCTTAATGCCGGATTTGCATCCTTGAAAATTAAGGAGATAAGAAGAAAGAAGTCAGTGTTTCAGATTGAGGGGTGTTTGCGCGGAAAAGAGACTAACAATATGACACACTGCAATAATCCCTCTGCATCCCTCACCCACACACCCAACAAGAAATACATCATCCCAATCGCATTACTCCCCTTATTTCAAATCGCAAGCTTTCAGGAAACGGTCGCAATTATATTAACCCGCATCATTCTCAGACAAACACATGCGCGCACAGAAACATGCTAAAAATAATTACCTATTTAATTTTAATACCTGCAAATCCGTCTTCAGCCACTTTGAATCGAAGCGAGCCTGCGCTGCCAGGCAGAATCTCTCGAAAGGCATCTTCCTGCCTCAGATCTTCAATGCCAAAAAGAAGGAGAGCAGGGGAAAAGCACACGCATTATTATAATCGGAAACCCGTCGCCATCTGCAGAGATTCCAACCCTCCTGTGCGATCATTCAGAAGAGCGCCTTCTCCTCCCGCACACCATAAAAACCTAATTCCTCCCTCCGCTCGGCTCCTCGCTCCCTTCCCCTCCTAGTCCAGGAAGTAGAAAGCAACCACACGGGACTGCAGCGGCCATTAGCAACGACGCGCCGACGTCACCCGGAGTGACAGCCACCGCCGTCCAATCCAATCGCGGCCCGCGGCCATCCTTTGAACCAATTGAGTCAGCTGCTCCGGCGGTCGGGGGCGTGACTTCCTGAAAGCGTGTCGCAGGCTTTGGGAGATCCAGAACAAACGCGCTTAAAGAGCCGGAGGAGCTTGGCAGGTCAGTCAGCATCTATGGAGATAAATAAACAGTCGACGTTTCGGGCCGAGACCCTTCATCAGGGCAGGTCTGCCGCTCCAGATATGCAGCATCTGCAGATTCTCTTGTGTTTATTCACTTTCTTTGTCCATTTAAAGAATAATCTGCTTTTCGATTTTTATTACCAAAATAGATAACCAGCATCCCTTGCTAAATATTCCTTCACTCGCTTTGTAGAAGCAGAAGAGGCGGCTACTCGGCTGTCTGTGTGCCCATGCCGAATTCAGAAGGCTAAGGTAGAGTTGTTATCTTGCCACCACCTCGCCCTACTAAAGCAGAATCCCCCACCCTCAACGAATCTGACTACACCGCGGTCTCTTCTCTCTTCCATGGGGCAGAGATGTGCAAGCTAGAGACACCAGGCTCAAAAACTATCCTGCTCTTATAAAACTCTTGAATGAACTTCTTGTACAATAAAGATGAACACTCGATGTCTCAATATATTTAATTTTGCACCTTATTTGTCGACCTGAATTGTACGTTCTCTGTGACTGCAGCATATATTCTGCATTCTGTTTTTTTACTTTTCTGTTCTGTACTCTCTGAATGCACTTATATTTGCAATGATTTGCGAGATGGCATTCAAAGCAAAGTTTTCCACTGTAAAATCAATACATGTGACAGCATTACCAATTACCAAAATTGATCTCGGATTTGAATATTTCGCGCAAATGAACCCCCAGTCCTTGTGGTTAGAAACTTTAAAAGATCTGTCACCTTCTGCATCTTAGTCTTTGTGAACTCACAACACGCTGTTGCACAAGGATATTGCAGCAAATTTGCTGAATATTATTAGCAAATCTGGCTACAATATCCTTGCTTTTTCTGTCTACATTACCAATAATACTGATCGATCCTTATGACAAATCAACAGTAACCGTTTGCCAGCATAAAAATAATCCAATTAGCCCAACTCTGTTTTCCGATAGTGAGCCAGTCTTCTTTCTGTGCTAATAGATTACCCTAAAATGTCATAATCTCTTACCATGGCTAATAATCTTTTATATGGTAGCTTTCTGAGTGGTTTCTGAAAATTCAGACTCAGTACATCTATTGGTCTCTCTTGATCCACCCTGCTTATTGTACTCTTATAAATCTGGGATAATTGCATTAAACACTCTTTCTCTTTCCAAAAGCCACATTAACTCATCGTGATTGCATTATGATTTTCTATATTCCCTAAAACTAGATTTCATCATTTTTGCAATACATTTATTTAGCCTCTAGATTCCATCCACTATTTCTTCATCACTTTCTCTGCACTCTAGGATGCAGGTCATCAAGCTCCCTTAGTACCATTAGTTTGCTGGTATCGCTTGTCTGGTGATATTTACTGCTTTAAGCTCTCCTCTTTTGCCCCAGATTTTCTACACTTACTGGCATGCCTTTGGTGCCTTGTACTATGAAAATGTGCAAAATATTTTTTCAATGTCTCGCCTGATGTTTATTTCCCAGTCTCATAGTCTCAGGGTTAATGTTTATTTTAGCTGATCTCTACCATTTTATATATTTGTCGAAATTTTAACTGGCTGATTTTCTGGCTGACCTACTCTCATTATTTGTATTTTTTATTTTAGTTCAATGACAGAAGATGATATTACTATTCCTGCAAATACTCTATTTTTCCATTGCATTCGAGCATCTCTTTTGTAATTTAATCTCAACTGCCTGTCAAAGACCATGAGACACAGTAGCAGAATTAGGCCATTCAGCCCATCTAGTCTGCTTGCCATTTCATCATGACTGATCCATTTTCCTTCTCAACCCCATTCTCCCTGTAACCCTTCATGCCCTGACTAATCAAGAACCTATCAACATCTGTCTTAAATAAACCCAATGACTTGGCCTTCACAGCTGCCTATGGCAATGAATTCCACAGATTCACCACGCCCTGGCTAAAGAAATTCCTCCTTATATCCATTCTAAACGGACGACCCTCTGTTACTTCTGGTCTTAGACTCCCCCACTATTGGAAACATAATCTCCACATCCACTCTATCCAGGCGTTCCAACATTCAATAGGTTTCACTGAGGTCTCCCCTCATTCTTCTAAACTCCAGGGAGTACAGGCCTGGAGCTATCAAGTGCTGCTCATACAATAACCCTTTCGTTCCCGGAATCATTCTTATGAAGCTCCTGTGAACCCTCTCCACGGTCAGTACATCTGTTCTCAGATGAGTCCAAAGTACACAGTACTCCAAGTGAGACGTCACCAGTGCTTTATAAAACCTCAGCATCATTTCCTTCCTTTTAAATTCTAGTTCTCTCGAAATGAATGGTAGCACTACTGTTGCCTTCCTCACCATCAACTCAACCTGCAAGTTAACCTTTGGGGAATTCTGCATGAGGTCTCCCAAGTCCCTTCGCACCTCAAATTTTTGAATTTTCTCCTAACACTGTATTCCATCAGTCACTTCTTTGCCCATTCCCCCAAGTCCTTCTGCTAACTCCCTGCTTCCTTAACACTACCTAACCCTACACCTATCTTCCTATTGTCTGAAAACTTGGCCAAAAGGCCATCAATTCCAACATCCAAATCATTCACATATAACATAAAAAGCAGTTCAACACTGGTCCCTGAGTAACACCACTAGTCACCGACAGCCAATCGGAAAAGGCTCCCTTAATTCCCACTCTGCCTGCTGACAATCCTTTATCCATGCTAGTATCTTTCCTATAATACCATGGCCTCTTGTTAAGCAGCCTCATGTGCAGCACCTTGTTAAAGGCCTTCTGAAAATCCAAGTATACAACACCCACCAATTCTCCTCTGTCTATCCTATTTGTTATTACCTCAAATAATTCCAACAGATTTGTCAAGCAAGATTTTCCCTTAACCATTAAGGCTTAATGAAACCATGCTGACTGCTGTCTATTTTATCATGTGTCTTCAAGTACCCTGAGACCTCATCCTTAACAATGGACTCTTAACATCTTCCCGACCACTGAGGTTAGGCTAACTTGCCTATAATTTCCTTTATCAAGTCAAGTGGCTTTTATTGTCATTTCAACCATATCTGCTGGTACAGTACACAGTAAAAACGAAACAACATTCCTCCAGGATCATGGTGCTATATGAAACAACACAAAACTACTCAAGACTACCTGAAACAACACAAACTACTCAAGACTACCTGAAACAACACAAAACTACTTTAGACTTCAGACCTACACGGGACTACATAAAGTACGCAAAACAGTACAAGACAGTACAATAATTAATAAACAAGACAATAGGCACAGTAAAGGACAAATTACAATATAATAAATGATGTAATGTAAATGTAAACAGTGTTATTCTGCTTCCCTCCCTTCTTAAAGAGTGGAGTGACATTACCTGTGGTTGAATTGGTGACTCTCACAGAATCTGAATCAGAAGGTTGTGGTTTCATGTCCAATTCCAGAGATTAAGGAACAAAATTCTCGACTGCCATCCCAGTACAGTTGATTTATATATCTCCATCATTATAATGGAAATTACATTTCAAAAGCATTTCATTGGTTGTAAGCTGTTTTGGAATGTTCAGCAAGGAACATAAAAGGCTTCAGGTGAGTGTGTCTGTTTTTCTTCAAACTTTTTCTTGTTTTGATGTGAAGTCATTAACCTGAAATACTAACTCTCTTTCATTCAGCGTAATCCACTGAATATTTCCAAGGTTTACTGTTTCTAGTTTTGTCTGATCTTTGTCTTCACAGGAACATAGCAACTGGAAAAGACAAGTTTACTATTCGGCATGAACAGGGCATTATGACTGATCTATGATCATACACCTTCCTGTTTCTCATATTCCTAAATGTACTGTATTTCGGTATTTAAGAAAGCTATCAATCTCAGCTTTAAAACTACTGTTGGTGTAGCACCAATGCTACCTGTGGAAGCGAATTACAAATTTCTATTAATCTTTGTTTGCATAGTATTTCACACCTTTACTCATTAAAGACTCAACTGTAATATTTAGACATTGCTTCCTTTGACTTCCCCGTTAATACATATTGTTTTCTACCTTTGTCCTCCTTTTCTTGAAAGCCTTCAGCTAATCACCCTGCAAATTTTAAGTGAAATCTTATTTGATGTAATCTTTCGGCAATTTATCCTAAAAGTCAAGGTAAGTTTTATGTCGCCAAAGACTCCAGCAGGTTTCTGCGGATATACTGTGGAGAGCATTCTGACTGGTGGTATCACAATTTGATATGGAGATGGCAGAGCACAGAATCAGAAAAAGCTGCAGAGTTGTAAACTCAGGCAGCTCCATCACCTTGAAGATATCGAAGATCAAAATAAATTTATTATCGAAGTGTGTGTGTGTGTTCACAGTAGAACAAATAAATACAATAGAATCAATGAGAAACTACACACCATCAAAGTCTAACAAAAAATAAGAATGTGCAAAAGAAGACGATCTATGCAAATACAAAATAATAATAATTAATACTGAGAACATGACTTGTAGTCACTGAAAGTGAATCCACTTTCTACTCTTATCTTCTCTTCATCTTCAATAGGCAATGCCTGAAGAAAGTATCATTGATCATTAGGGACCGTCACCATACAGCACATGCCTTCAGTACTACAATCAAGGAGGAGATACAGGAGGTTGAAGACACACACTCAACATTTTAGGAACAGTTTTTCCTCTCTGCCATCAGATTTCTGAATGGTTCATGAACCCATGAACACTATCTCATTTTTTCCTCTCTTTTTTTCACAAATTCTTTTTTTAATTATGATAGTAATTTATAGCAATTTTTTTTATTTGTTGCATTAAATTTCACAACATGTGTAAACAGGATAATAACTTTCTGATTCTAAAGTATATGGTAAATCTCTGGTGCATTTCTCCAAAGCTCATATACTATTCCTGAATTGTACAGTGCATGTGTGATCTCATCAGGACTATAGTAAACTTGCAGTTCCTCACACTGTAACATTCCAGCTGTTGTACATTTTCATGACATTTAATAAAGTACCTAATCCAAGAACTCCAGGGTCTTGCCATTAACCTATATTATTGGAGGGTAATGTTAGCTGTGAAGTGAGGGCAGTTAGGAGAAGATATTTGTCTTGTAGAAGTTGAGTGCAAGATCTTTGTTCTTGTATGCTTCCATGAATGAGTCAATGATGGCTCAGATCTCAGCCTCTAAGCTGCAATTGTTATGTGCACATGCTGCATTAGGGCATTTCATGGCACTACGTTATGGATAGGATACGGTCTGATATGTCTTGGTGGTTTAACGGTTCTTGAGAGTTAGAGCAGCGGTTTTCCAATCACGTGGAGACCATTCCTTCACACACCTGAAATGTGTAAGGTGTTAGACAGTAAAAATGCTTCTTAAGTTGGGGAATGAGTTACCCCACCCTTCCCAACCCATTAGATGTAGTCTGTGCCTCCCTTTTTGGCCATGATATTTATGGGGCTGCTCCAGATGAGTTTCTAGTCAATGATGTTAATGGGTGATGTGACAAGGCTAATGCCATTGAATATCAAGGGTTGTGCTGTCTCTCATTGAGAAATACATGTTGCCAAGCTCTTGTGCAATGCCATTGGCCACTTACCAGCCAATGCCTGAGTGTTGTCTGAGTTTTGCTGCATGCAGGCAGGGGCCCTCTCAGTTGCTGAGAAATAGGAATTCAGCATTGTACAATCATCAGCAACAGTTGACCTTTTGATGGAGGAAAGGTCTTTGATAAAGTGGATGAAGATGTTTGGGCTTGGGGATACTACCCTGAAAATTTATTGTCCTAGGGCTGGAATGATTGACCTTCAAACCACAGGGCTTTATGTGTAAGATAGCAATGCAATCTTTGGACCCTGGGAATCACTACCTCCCTCGACAAATGGAACCTTGACTTCCTTATTGACAGACTGCAATCAGTAAGCATAGGCAGCAACACTTCCGCCACAATTATGCTAAACATTGGTGTTCCACAAGGTTGTGTCTTCAGTCCCCTACTCTACTTCCTGTACACTAATGACTGCGTGGCCAGATTCTGCTCTAACTCCCATCTACAAATTTCCAAATGATAATACCATATCTGAAATAATGATGAATTGTAGTAGAGGAACGAGGTAGGGAGTTTCGCGACATCTGTCATGACAAACAGCCTTTCATTAACTCAGGAACAGTGGCAATGCACATACTCCTGTCCACCTCAATGGTCTTGAGGTTAAGAGCTTCAAGTTCTTAACAGTGAACATTACCAATAGCCTGTCTTGATCCAAACATGTTAATGTCACAGCCAGGAAAGCTCACCAATGCCTCTTCTTCCTCAGAGGTTTAAAGAAATTTGGATGTTCCTGTCAGCCCTTAATGAATTTTTATTGATGCATCATAGAAAGCATTATCGTACTCTTCCCCTCCCCCCACCTACTTTCTTATTTTGGCTTCTTCCCCCTTCGCATCCAGTCCTGAAGAAGGGTCTCAGCTCAAAACGTTGACTGTTTATTCCTTTCTATTAGTGCTGCCTGACCTGCTGAGTTCCTCCAGCTTTTTGTGTTTGTTGCTCTGGATTCCCAGCATCTGCATAATCTCTTGTGTTTGGGATTTGAATATTAATGTAACTTGTATTCCTTTCAAAGGTAGGAGTTTCATCCAATCAAGGTAACAAAATTTGCTCCTTCAATCTTCTGAAGAGTGCAAATCTTCTGAAGAAGATTCCAAATCTTCTGAAATGGCTAGCACAAGAGGGCACAGTGTTAAGGTGCTTGGAAGTAGACACAGAGGAGATGTCAGGGGTAAGATTTTTATGCGGTGAGTGCGTGGAATGGGCTGCCGACGACAGTGGTGGAGGTGGATACAATAGAGTCTTCTAACAGACTCCTGGATAGGTACATGGAGCTTAGAAAAATAGAGGGCTGTGGGTAACCCTAGGTAATTTCTAAGGTAAGGATATGTTCGGCACAGCTTTGTGGACCGAAGGGCCTGTATTATGCTGTAGGTTTTCTATGTTTCTATGAGTGAATTGGCATATTTTAGTAATATGAGACTGTTCACTATCTAATGGCTAAAAGGAAGCAATGATATTGGTCGAACTACAAAAAAAAAATTCAGATAACACTAGTTCCAGTTGTTGTTTAATGGTCCTTCTATACAGTTTCCTGCAGTTTGTTATTCCTTTTTATGGAGTGCTTAGCCTCTGTTCAGATAAAATCAACATTTAATATTATGCAAACAACAGGAATTCTGCAGATGCTGGAAATTCAACGTCGACTGCACCTCTTCCTACAGATGCTGCCTGGCCTGCTGCGTTCACCAGCAACTTTGATGTGTGTTGCTTTAATATTATGCTTTGTTTTATGGGTAACTGGAGGTTCAGTTCAGCATCCTATTATTTTGAACTATACCTGCGCTGGCCTGCCGTTTGGAATATTCAATCATCCTTCATATTCTGCACAAAATACATTCAAATCTTTTTTTTTAATTTTGAGCCAAGAAATGAGTTTATTGTAAGTAATTTATTAATAGAAGCATGAATAAGGTATTTCTAATAGCACATCACATTCAACCAAACAAGGAACAAACAATCATGTCAAGTTGCTTTCTGTAAAATATTGTATAATATGATCTTATTGGTCCTGTTCCTATAACTGTAAAATTTTAAGGAGCAAGTAATTTTTATTGGAAGTTAGAATAGTTAACGGTTTCAGAAAGTGCAGAACATTTAGTTAAATGACCTTGGGATTGATAGTTATTGGCTATTCTTCAGCAAGTGCCGCGCTGGCAGTGAATTAACACATACTGCTGTTGTGTATCCTGGGATACAATTGATTTAAGCCTCAGATAAAGAATTCATTTATTGCTGGTCTCCTTGCAACTTTCCATCTTCTGATTCCTCTACGTGACTGGAGTCTTCCACATCAGCTTCTTTCATCTAAGAAAAAAAGGATTTAAATGTTAATGTAATTTATATCACGTGCAAAGATGGGATTTACATACTTTAAACTTTTTGGAGTTTTCAGCATTTTTGCAGAAACTTGTACAACTTTAGGGTGAAATGGTTATTCCATTGAGTCTGAACCACTGTGCAGTACTGTGTAACCAGATTTGGAATTACTTGTCACATTTCCTTTTAAGGCTGCCAAACTGGAGAGAAGTAAATTTGAGGTTTTGCTTGAACAGCTGGTTTCTTATCTTAGTCCAATCATCGCCTTAGTTTCTCCAAATGAAGACTCCAGAGTTTTCAACCAGCTGTAAATTTTGAATTCCTTTTTTTAAAGCGATGAACATATGCCTTTAACTATAAAAATCCTCAAATTTCCCCTATTGTAAAGGTAAATAATAGCCGCTAAGAGACATTGGCTCCTGTCTAACCACCTAACTCAATTTCCAATGATAATTTAATGAAGAGATATTCATTTATGTATAATTTTTCACAAGTTATATTGTATTTCTTTATTGTAAATGCCTGCAAGAAAATGACTCTCAAGGTTGTGCATGGTGATATACACAGTATGTACTTGATAATAAACTTACTTTGACTGTAACTTTCAGCATTATAATCAAAGTCAGCGTATAGCCGTGATTGTTGAAAAATACAATTGTTCTGAAACTGAATCCACTGCCTTAGTACTGCAGAAATTCGGCTTCAGTACAACTGTGAGGGCATCCTGTCACCTGGGTGGCAAAGCTGCGCCTAGTCACTTTGCAGACTAACAAATCGATTCAATCGATCACTTCTGGGGTCACTTACGGAACGGCGATCTCGAGTAGCAATGCTCAATGGATACGATTCAATATTCCCGTTTCAGCCTGATACAGCTGAGAATCACAACTGCTTCCAAGGTCTGCACAGCTAATGAAGATGTCTTAGTGCAATTGAACAAATTATCGTCGCCCAAAACCAACGGAAGCAATGCCGATTGTGGCCGGATTCCACGTGGGAAATATGTCTGCAGGTCAGGGATACAAGTGCGTTTAAGGAAACGGGGATTTAGACTCTCTGTACCAACTATCTTGCTGAAAACATACAGTCTCTAGTTAATAAAATCGAAAATCTTACAGCTAGTGAGCTGTATCAGGGGGACATTAGGACCGCGTGCGTCCTTTGTTTCACAGAATGCTGGTTAATCCTTTCCGTGCCGGACGCAGCAATTCAGATTGGCGGGTTTACGTCATGATTGAGTCTGAAGTCTCTCCAAAGCAGCGGTGAAGGTGTATGCCTCATGATCAACTCTTGGTGCACAAATGTATCAGAGTGTCTCAATTCTGCTCACCAGACCTGGAATATCTCACAATTAAGTGTTGTCCATTTTTCCTGCCGCTGGAGATTTCTGCAATCATTTTAGTACCAGTGTACATTCCACCTCAGGCCAATGTCAAACAGGTTTTAGATGATCTGAGCAACGGGATTAGCATGCATGAAACAGCACACCTTGGCGGCTTCACCACCATTTTGGGAGATTTTAACCAGGCCAGCCTAAACAAATCACTAAATAATTATCATCAGCAACTCACTTGCAGTACCAAAGGAAACAACAGACAGGATCACTGTTACACCACCATCAAGAATGCCTACAATGCTATTCCACATCCTCACTTCGGAAAGTCTGATCGCCTGGCTGTACTACTCCCTGAGTATAAACAGAGACTGAAGAGGACCAAGAACGTGTGGAGGAGCGCTTACAGGACTACTTTCAATCAGTGGACTGGACTGTACTTAGGGATTCATCTTTGAATCTGGATGAGTATGCCACAGTTGTTAATGATTTCATTAAAACTTGTGTTGATGAGTGTGTGCCTACGAAAGCTTGCTGTACATTCCCAAACCAAAAACCATGGATGAGCCAGGAGGTACGTCATCTCCTGAGGGCTAGATCTATGGCATATAAGCCTGGTGATCCAGAACCGTACAAGAAAGCCAGATATGATTTGCAGAGCGCAGAGTGAAGAGACAATTTTGAGTGAGGTTGCATGTCAACTCGGGCAGGGTTTGCAGAACATTACTTCCTACAAAGCAAAACCCAATAGCATGAATGACCGCAATGCTTCACTACCAGATTAGCTCAGTGCTTTCTGTGCTCACTTTGAAAGGGTGACCATAACTACAGCTGTGAAGATCCCTACTGCACCTGGTGACCCCGTGATCTCTGTCTCAGAGGCTGATGTTAGGCTGTCTTTAAGGAGGGTGAACCCTTGCAAAGCAACAGGCCCTGATGGAGTACCTGGTAAGGCTCTGAAAGCTTGTGCCAACCAACTGGCAGGAGTATTCAAGGACATTTTCAACCTCTCACTGCTACAGTCAGAAGTTCCCACCTGCTTCAAAAAGGCAACAGTTACACCAGTGCCTAAGAAGAGTAGTGTGAGCTGCATTAATGACTATCGTCCAGTAGCACACACATCTATTGTGATGAAATGCTTTGAAAGGTTGGTCATGGCTAGAATGAACTAGCCTTAGATCACCTAGACAATACAAACGCCTATGTCAGGATGCCGTTCATCGACTATAGCTCAGCATTTAATACCATCATTCCCACAATCCTGATTGATAAGTTACAGAACCTGGCCCTCTATACCTCCCTCTGCAATTGGATCCTCTACTTCCTGATCAGAAGACCATAATCTGTGCAGATTGGTGATAATATCTCCTCGCTGATGATCAACACTGGTGCACCTCAGGGGTGTGTGCTTAGCCTACTGCTCTACTCACTCTACACCCATGACTGTCTGACTAAGCATAGCTCCAATACCATCTACAAATTTGCTGATGATACAACCATTGTTGGTAGAATCTCAGTTGGAGATGACAGGGCATACAGACGCAAGATATACCAGCTAGTTGAGTGGTGTTGCAGCAATAATCTTGCACTCAATGTCAGTAACATAAAAGAGCTGATTGTGGACTGGGAAGAGTAAGACAAGGGAACACAAACCAATCCTCAGAGGGATTAGAAGTGGAGAGTGTGGGCAATTTCAAGTTCCTGGGTGTCAAGATCTCTGAGGATCTAACCTGGTCCCAACATATCGATGCAGCTATAAAGAAGGCAAGACCACAGCTATATTTCATTAGGAGTTTGAAGAGATTTGGTTTGTCAACCAAACTACTCTAACTTTTATAGATGTGCCGCAGGGAGTGTTCTGACAGCCTGCATCACTGTCTGGTATGGGATGGGGGGAGGGGTGGTTGATGCACAGGATCGAAAGAAGCTACAGAAAGTTGTAAAATTAGTCAGCCCCATCTTCAAGGAGCAATGCCTCAGAAATGCAATGTCCATTATAAAGGATCACCCAGGGCATGCCCTCTTCTCATTGACTGACTATAATTGGTTTACTTGTTTATTTTCTTTCCATATTATCATGCTGGTGATAATAAACCTGATTCTGATCTCTTAACTCTCTAATACGTAAGCAGTCCATCTGGACCTGGAGTTTAATAGTGGTGAACAAGCCAATACGTACAACAACAAACTGTTTCCAGATGTTGAATTTCATCATAAAACCCAAAAAAACTGAAAGGCCTTTGAAATGCACCGTGGAGTGCATTCTGACTGGCTGCATCACCATCTGGTATAGGGGAGGGGAGAGCTACTGCACAAGATTGAAGTAAGTTGCAGAAACTTGTAAAATTAGTCAGCTCCATCATGGGTTCTTGCCTCCGTAGTATCCAAGACATCTTCAAAGAGCGATGCCTTAGGAAGGGGGTGTCCATCATTAAGGTTCCTTACTGCCCAGGACATGCCCTCTTCACACTGTTACTGTTGGGAAGGAGGTACAGAAGCCTGAAGGTACACACTCAGTGATTCCGAAACGGCTTCTTCTCCTCTCCCATCTGATTTCTAAATGGACATTGAACTTATGAACACAACCTCGCTAATTTATTATTTCTGTTTTTTATACTACGTATTTTAACTTAAATTTAATAGAGATACAGTAGATATACTTAATGTAACTCCTTTTTTTTTCCCTCTATTTATCATGCATTTCATTGAACTTTTGCCATAAAGTTAACAAATTTCACAACGTATGCCGGAGATATGTAAGTAAGTATATGTTCAGCACAGCATTGTGGGCCGAAGGGCCTGTATTGTGCTGTAGGTTTTCTATGTTTCTATATTAAATCTGATTCTCAACATAATGCTCAATTTCCAGGCCAGGGATTATGGAATGGTATCAGCCTGGTCTTTGTGCTTCATTAACTCGAATCCGAGCTCTCAGATCTACAAACTGATTCGCTTACAAGTCAAAATTTAATTTACTAAAGATGAATGAGATAAATAAAGTTATGCAGAGTGAATGAGGGAGAATCTGGTATGGACTTGTAAGGAAATAAAAAACAGAAAATTGTGAAGGAACCCACAAAGTAATCCAGCGGCCATGGGGAGGGAAGAAAAGTCAAAGTTTTAGGTCAAGGACTCATCAGAATGGAAAAGGTTATTAATGCAATGGATTATTATGGCGTGGAGTACTTATAGAATTACTAAGGAGCAATATATCTGTTCCCTATAAACAAAAATATAAGTATTTGGTAAAGAGCATTGACATATTTGTGATTATGATCGGCAAGGAACACAGATCAATTACTTATGACCAAAAATACTACGTCACAGTGATAATGAAAATTAATGTTGAAAATAGCAGGGAGTACATTTTCTAGCGGGAATTGAGACCATCGGGGTGTCCAAGGTTAATGACAACACAGCATTGCCTCCATCTAAACAGTTACATTATTTATAGTGTAGCTTAAGTCATGACATTTAATTCCAGTACACTATTATTAGGTTACATGAAACTGTTTTAGACTAACTGCTGCTTTTAGCTTTTTAATTCTAACCATGTTATCTCATTGAAAACTATATCACACTTATAATATTTGATTTACTTTATGTAGTTTCAAGCAATCCTAAGTCTTTCAATATAAATGAAATACAAAATTGAGGCCTTGGTTTTCCAAGGGATTTTTATCGTTTTTGTGCAGAGGAAAGGAACTTGCAGACAAGTAATTTAAATTATGTTGCCCTGTTTTCCAAGAATGTGAGAACATCATTTGCCACAGAACCAACAACAGATCCAATCTCAGTGCAGGCTGGAGTTGGGCAAGGCTCTAATATCACCTCAATGACTTTAAATACATTACTCTTCTTCAACAAGCTTCCTAGTGGAATGGAACTAATCCACGGGAGAAATAAGAAACTTTGCCTTCATAAAAGTATCTCGGTCTTTCCATCCTCATCAGCAAACTTCAATGTGCAGGCCACATTTGCATATGGACACATTGAGCGTTAGGTTGACTTGTTCAACAAGAAATGTTTAAGTAAATGGGTCTTGTGTTCTCCATCCTCAGAACAAAGGTCCTCCTCCAGTGTGCCTCTACTGTAAAACACCAAACTGCCCACCAATCCACACCAATGCCACTGACAAGAATCTGGAGAAAGTTCATATATTGGGAATCATGTCTCAGGGAAGATAGACATCAATGGTGAAATTGACATGTACCTTCAGTACTTAAATACAGCCTTTGACTGAGGAAAAGTGATTGAACATTAAGATTTAATACCCAACATGAAGCTTATCATCTACAAGGCATAAGTGCTCCTTACCTTTCTGTTGTTGGGGAATGGACAGTCTACAACAGCAACCTCGAAGCATGAAGGGCTCAACTTTAACTGCCTGTGTAAAATCCACTGACAGGTTGACCTATCTAATGTTCACATCCACACCCAAACATTAGGTTTACTCATCTCTGCACTGAACTAAGGCTGTAGCCTACAATTAATGGGCTCCAGGACAGACTGCAGCGATGAATTGGTTTTGTGGCTGTGGAGTCACTTACATGTCGTTTTCTAGGCCTCTGTGCCTCCGTCTGCAACTGGGTCCTTGAGTTCGTAACTGGTAGACCACAATCTGTGCGGATTGGAGATAACACCTCCACCTCACTGGCGGTTAACACGGGCGCTCCCACAGGGTTGTGTGCTTAGCACACTGCTCTACACTCTCTACATCCAAGATTGTGTGCTTGGCATAGCTCAAACGGCACCTATAAATTTGTTTATGATACTACCATTGTTGGCAGAATTTCAGATGGTGACTAAAAGGATGTACAGAAGCAAGATATACCAGTTAATTGAATGATGTTGTAGCAACAACCTTGCACTCAACATCAGCAAGACCAAAGAGCTGATTGTGAACTTCAGGAAGGGTTAAGACAAGGAAACACAAATCAATTCAATTCATATTTCCAAGTGTGTGAGTTACAAAGTTTGTAGAATTATATTCTTCATACAAAGGAATGTCATTCCATAGCAATTAAAATTACAGATAGAAGAGTGACATGGTACTCATACATGGACAAAATAAATTAGCCCCCCTTTTGATTGAGACCTAAAAATTACTTCATGATGAGAATGTTATAAATTGTAAAGGCCCTTTGGGTTATCTGCTTATATCCAACTGGTTCACAACATTTTATTGCCAAAAATTGCTGACCTCTATTGCACTTGTGTTTTCATCTTCATCTTCATTCTTGTTGGGTTCTTGCATTCCTGCTGAAGAAGTAAAAAGTAATAGAAACATAGAAAACCTACAGTACAATACAGTGTCTTTGGCCCACAATGCTGTGCCAAACATGTACTTACTTTAGAAATTACCTAGGGCTACCCATAGCCCTCTATTTTTCTGAGCTCCATGTACCTGTCCAGGAGTCTCTTAAAAGACCCTACCGTATCCGCCTCCACCACCGTCGCCAGCAGCCCATTCCACGCACTCACCACTCTGCGTAAAAAACTTACCCCTGACATCTCTTCTGTACCTACCTTCAAGCACCTTAAAATTGTGCCCTCTCATGCTAGCCATTTCAGCCCTGGGAAAAAGCCTCTGACTATCCACACGATCAATGCCTCTCATCATCTTATACATCTCTCATGCTCCACCGCTCCAAAGGGAAAAGGCTGACTTCACTCAACCTAGTCTCATAAGGCATGCTCCCCAATCCAGGCAACACCCTTGTAAATCCACAGTTATTAAAATCATGTGCCTTTTCACAGTCAATCTTAAAATGGAGTTTCATGCCATATTAGCAAATTTTTAGGTTCTTGTTTAATATAAATCATGCTGCTTGTTTTTGTTGCAGTTTTCAAAGTTGACTGTCATCTGAAATTAGAGATTTTCATTTCAGTGAAGCTATTGTGAAAGTCCCTTAGTACAGGATTGGAAAAAATGATGAGATAATTAGAAAGCACTTGTGTTATGTGATGATCAGGTAGAGTTATTTGAGCCAAGGAATCTGCTGAGTTAACTTCTTAAAATGAGGAAAAAATCATTAAGAATTGAAAAAGAAATCATACTTAAGGGCTTGGTCGAACTTGTACACCTCTATCAAAAAGGCATGTTTCGATAGTCATGAGAGATTTTAGCATGCAGGTAGATTGGGAAAATCAGGTTGGTAATGGATCTCAAGAGAGTGAATTTGTTGAATGCCTAGAGATGGCTTTTTAGAACAGTTTGTCATTGAGCCAACTAAGAGATCAGCTGTACTGGATTGGGTGTTACGTAATGAACCGGAGGTGATTAGGGAGCTTAAGGTAAAGGCAAGCATAGGAGGCAGTGATCACAATATGATTGAGTTCAACTTGAAATTTGCTAGGGAGAAAGTAAAGTCTGATGTAGCAGTATTTTAGTAGAGTAAAGGAAATTACAGTGGTATGAGAGAGGAGTTGACCAGAGTAAATTGAAAGGAGATGCTGGCAGGGATGATAGCAGAGCAGCAATTGCTTGATTTTCTAGGGAAACTGAAGAAGGTGCAGCATAGATATATTTCAAAAACACAGAAATACTCAAGTGGCAAAATAGCTTACAAGGGAGGTCAAAGCCAAGGTAAAAACAAACAAGAGGACATACAACAAAGCAAAAATTAGTGGGAAGACAGAGGATTAAGAAGCTTTTAAAAACCCTTAGAAAGCAACTAAAAGAATCATTAGGAGGGAAAAGATGAAATATTAAAGCAGGCTTGCAAACAATATCAAGGTGGATAGGAAAAGTTTTTTCAAGTATATAGAAAACAAAACAGATGAGAGTGGATATAGGATTGCTGAAAATGAGGCCAGAGAAATAATAACGGGGGACAGGGAACTAAATGGCAGATGAACTAAATGTGTACTTTGCATCAGTCTTCACTGTGGAAAACACTAGCAGTGTGCCCAGTATTGAAGAGTGTGAGGGAAGAGAAGTGAGTGCAGTTACAATTACAAAGGAGAAGGTGTTCAAAAAGCTGAACGACCTGAAGGTGCATAAGTCACCTGGAACAGATGAACTGTACCCTAGGGTTCTGAAAGAGTTAGCGCTAGAGATTGTGGAGGCATTAGTAATGATCTTTTAAGAATCATTGGACTCTGGTATGGTTCCGGAGGACTGGAAAATTGCAAATGTCATTCCACTCTTTAAGAAAGGAGGGAGGCAGCAGAAAGGAGAGTATAGACCAGTTAGCCTGACCTTTGTGGTTGGGAAGATGTTGGATTCAATTGTTAAGGATAAGGTTATGGAGTACTTGGTGACACCGGACAACATAGGACAAAGTCAGCATGGTTTCCTTAAGGGAAAAGCTTCCCTGATGAACCTGTTGGAATTCTTTGAGGAGATTACAAGT
Organism: Mobula birostris; assembly: GCF_030028105.1. Lineage (NCBI taxonomy): Eukaryota > Metazoa > Chordata > Chondrichthyes > Myliobatiformes > Myliobatidae > Mobula > Mobula birostris. Next base: position 21,178,202 of record NC_092376.1, on the reverse strand, counting down.
AAGAGAGATAAAGGGGATGCAGTGGATGTTTTATATTTGAATTTTCAGGTGGCCTTTAACAAGATGCTTACCAAGTTAATTGTCCATGGTGTTACACGAAAATTACTGGCCTAGTTAGAGCATTGGCTGATTGGTAGGAGGCAGCGAGTGGGAATAAAAGGATCTTTTCTGGTTGGGTGCCAGTGGTTTTCCGCAGCGGTCAGTGTTGGGACTGCTTCTTTTTATGCTGTGTATCAATGATTTTGATGATGGAATAGATGGCTTTGTTGCCAAGTTTGCAGAAGATACAAAGATTGGTAGAGGGAACAGGTAGGCTGTAGAAGGACTAAGACAGATTAGGAGAATGGGCAAGAAAGTGGCAAATGAAACACAATGTTGGAAAATGCATGGTCATGCACTTTGGTAGAAGAAATAAATGTGCAGACTATTTTCTAAACGGGGAGAAAACCCAAAAAACCGAGATGCAAAGGGACTTGGGAGTCCTTGTGCAGAACACCCCAAAGGTTAACTTGCAGGTTAAGCCTGTGGTGAGGAAGGCAAATGCGATGTTAGCATTCATTTCAAGAGTTCTAGAATATAAGAACTGGAATATGATGCTGAGGCTTTATAAGGCACTGGTGAGGCTTCACCTTGTGTATTGTGAACAATTGTGGGCTCTTTATCTAAGAAAAGATGTGCTGGCATTGGAGTGCGTTCAGAGGAGGTTCACAAGGATGATTCTGGGAATGAAAAGGTTATCATACAAAGAAAGTTTGATAGCTCTGAGTCTGTACTCACTGAAATTTAGAAGGATGAGGGGAAATCTCATTGAAATCTTTCAAATCTTGAAAGGCCTGGACAGAGTAGATATGGAAAGGGTGGGGAAGTCTAGGACAAAGAGGGCTGAGCCTCAGAAAAGAGGGGCATCCATTTAAAACAGAGATGCAAAGAAATTTCTTTAGGCAGAGGGTGGTGAATTTGTGAAATTTGTTACCACAGGAGGTCAGGTCGCTGCATGTATTTAAGGTGGAGGTTGATAGATTCTTGATTGGCCATGGCATCAAAGGGTATGGAGAGAAGGCTGGGGAGTGGGGTTGAGGAGGGGAAAAAAGGATCAGCCGTGATGGAATGGTGGAGCAGACTTGATGGGCCAAATAGCCTAATGCTGCTCCTATGTCTTATGAATCCAATAGGCTGTCTAATTATGAGGAAACATCTTGGTTAAGGAGAGGTACTAAGAAAGATTGAGTGATATAGTGGTTTTTCCTCATGTGCTCTAGCTCGAGAATGATAACTAATTTTAGCACCAGTCCCCCAACTCAGATAGCATTAACTAGATAAGCACATTTTGGAGTATTGATTTGGAGTAAAGCTGGTCCAATGAAATATTCTGAAAAAGACTAACATTGTCTATTTCACATTCAGGCGCGTTTTTACAGGGAAGTATTACAATAGATAAGCAAGCATTGTCTCTTCATTACAGAGACCTCATAGGGAGACCCAATTAAACAGGGAAATAATAATCCCTCTCCCATTGGACAAAAAATGCTAGTTGAAACCACATGCTACTGGACACAAGGAGAGCTTCTACCATCTATAGTTAGGCTCACGTGCTCAAGATGAATTCTTGATCTCCCATTGTGGCCCTTGCACTTTCTTTGTTTGCCCACACTGTAACTTCTCTGTTGCTGCTACACTCTGTTCTACATTATTTTCTGAGTACTTCAATGTACTGAAATATAGCATGAGCTGCCTTAGTGGCAGACAAACAAAGGATTTTCACTCTATCTCAGTACACATGACAATAATAAACCAATACCAAGTGTTACATTACATTAGAGGCCAACACAGACATTTTAGTGATAATAATATTTATTTTTAACTTAGAAATACAACATGGTAGCAAGCCCTTCCAGCCTAGCAAGGCCCCACTGCCCAATTACACCTTGTTAACAACTAATTTACTAACTTGTACATCTTTGGAATGTGGGAGGAAACCAGAGCACCTGGAGAAAACCCATACAGTCACGGAAAGGACGTACAAACTCCTTACAGACAGCGGCAGGAAACAAATCTGGGTCCCTGGTGCTGTAATAGCGTCACGCTAACTGCTGTGCCACTGGTGTTATATTCTGTTAATCAATACCATGTTACTAATGTGTCGTAGAAAACTACAGCACAGAAACAGGCCCTTCAGCCCATCCAGTCCACGCCAAACCATTTAAGCTGCCTAGTCCCATCGACCTGCACCCAGAACATAGCCCACCATACCCCTTCTGTCCATGTACCTATCCAAACTTCTCTTGAACGTTGAAATCAAAATCGCATCCACCACTGGTGCTGACAGTTTGTTCCACACATCCACCACTCTGAGTGAAGCAGTTTCCCGTCATATTTCCCTTAAATATTTCACGTTTCACCCTTAACCCATGACCGCTAGTTGTAGTCTCACCCAACCTCAATGGACAAAGCCGACTTGCATTTACCCTATCTATACACCTCATAATTTTGTATACCTCTATCAAATCTCCCCTCAGTATTCTAGAGAATGAAGTTATTACCTACTTAATCATTTTTTGTAACTCAGGTCCTCCAGCCCTGGCAACATCCTTGTAAACTTTGTACTCTTTCAATCTTATTTCCACCGTTCCTGTAGGCAGGGGACCAAAACTGCACACAATACTCCAAATTACACCTGACTAACATCTTATACAACTTCAACATGTCATCCCAACTCCCGTACTCAGTACTTTGATCAATGAAGGCCAATGTGCCAAAAGTTTTCTTAATGACCCCATCTACCTGCGACACCACATTCAATGCATTTTGGACTGTATTCCCAAGTCCCTTTGTTCTACCACACTCCTCAGTGCCCTAAGCTCATTGCGTAAGATCTATGCTGGTTGGTCTCACACTGAGTTATTTTCTGAATGAATAAGACTACTCACCATTCATTCCATCTGCGGATCCCTTTGTGTCATTGTCATCATTCTCTGACTGCATTTGAACAGCATCTCGAGTTTCTTTAGGGGAAAGTAAACAAAGTTTGTCATAAGCATTGAATATGCCCAAGATATATATATACACACACCTAAGACTTTTGCACAGTAGTATATTTAGCAACATGGAACGGAGAAAGCGAGTTTGTAAATCTGATGGGAGCAAAGGATGTTGGGAATGGCGAGTGTGGAGCGCCATGGGAGGAGTGTGGAACAGGTGGCAGAGAAGGAGTTCCAGGAGCGAGGGGTGACAGGTGCAGGCACACCCAGCCCTGAGACACCATGCAAGGTCATCTGATTTCAATCAATTGGTTTATTGATCATTACAGAGTGTCTCTCTGGTTCTTCCCACTCCCCTTCCCTTTTTCCCAACCATTATTCCCCTCTCCCTACCCCCTTCCCACTCTCAGTTCACAATAGTGACCTATATTAGAATCAGATTTATCATCACTCACATATGTCATGAAATTTGTTTTTTTTTTGTGGCAGCAGCACAGTGCAATACATAAAATTACTACAGTACTTTGCAAAAGTTTTAGGCACTGGAGCTACCTATCTATATCTAGCTATCTATGTATCTATATATCAAATACTTCTACACAGTACTTTAATTACAGAGAGACCCTTTATTGCATAGTATACTGTATATTGAAGTAGAGCATGGCAGTCGGCAAAGACTGTAAGATAGATTTAGAGAGTGTTTCTTTCATCCATAAACAATGTGAGGCTGAAGTACAAGTTGTTCCCCACACACAAAAAAATTGCAAACGGTGTCATATTACAGGCATGATTTCGAAGAAACGTGTGGGAGGGTGTTCTGAGTAAATAACACACATGTTAAATGCAGCTGGCAAGGAAGGAAAAGTGATATTTATAGATGCAAGCCGATCTCAAGCATCGAAGAAAAATATGTTTTGTTCTTCTTACCAGGTACCTCTGAACTTGGGACAGCATCATTTGGGTTACTGCAACAATAATTTACGGAGTTGAGAATTTTGCCAAATACAAAGAATTACATTTTTTAAAAACATGCACATAAACCGTTCAGCTGGTAATGAATTTGCAGTCAGGAATTCCTTAAAACAATTCTGAACATGGTCTCCAGGCCTGAGTTTGCAATCAACACCAGCCAGTACATTTACCCAAAGACTTAAACCACATCCCTGCCTTAATTACAGAACTGTGAGCCTCTTGAATAGCAAGCTTGATCTATTTCATGTTCCAGGCAAATTCAGGTCTGGCTTCATGGGGTCCCAGATGAAACCAATGCGCCTCACCTCAGTTCAGTGGACAAAAAGATTCTAGGTGCTAGACGTAAAAACACAAGAAAGCAGAAGCACGAGTAGGCCACTCAGCCCCTCAAGACTACCCCAATGCCCCACCATTACCCCTGTACATAATAAAGTGATCACTGAATGTACAGTACATTCGTGGTCTTCTACTGTAGCCCTTCCACTTCAAGGTTTGATGTGTTGTGCGTTCAGGGATGTCTTTTGCACATCACTGTTGTAACATGTGATTATTTTGTGTTACTGTTGCCTTCCTGTCAGCTTGAACCAGTCTGGCCATTCTCTTCTGACCTCCCTCATTAACAAGGTCCTTTTGCCCTTAGAATTGCTGCTCACTGGATCTTTATTTGGCACCATTCTCTGTAAACTCTAGAGCAGGGGTTCCCAACCTGGGGTCCACTGATGCCTCAGTTAATGTTAAGGCTCATTGGCATAAAAAAAGGCTTGGAACTCCTGCTCTATAGATTGTTGTGAGTGAAAATCTCAGGAGATCAGCCATTTCTGAGATACGCAAACTACCTTGTCTGACACCAACAATCATTCCACAGTCAAAGTCACTTCAATCACCCATTCTACTGTTTGGTCTGAACAACAGCTAAGCCTTTCAACCACATTTGCGTGCTTTTATGCATTGAGTTTCTTCCACATGACTGGCTGATTACATATTTGCACTAATGTGCAGGTGTACCTAATAAAGTGGCCACTGAGTGTTTGTTTGCAAAAGCCACCCCATATTCAACTAAAGTTCAAGGAATATCGATTCAAACTATTTAGCCTTTCTTGACTTGCTTGCTAACTTTTTGTGATTCATGAATTAGAACACATATATCCCTCTAAGTATCACTCATAGGCAATCTCTGTCCATTTAGATAACCTGACTTTGATTCCACTTACTGATGTGCATGACCTCATATTCCTTCACATTAAACTCCATGGCCATGTTTTGTCCAGTCACTCAATCTATCTGTATTTATTTTTATTTAGAGGACGGAACAGGACCTTCCACCGCAACGAGCCACATCACCCAGCCACCCATCTGTATAACACTAGCCTAATCACAGGACAATTTACAATGACTAATCAACCTAACAGGTATGTAATTGGACTGTGGGTGGACAGAGCACCCAGAGGAAACCGACGCCATCATGAAGGGAACACACAAAGGCCTTACAGACGGTGCCAGAATTGGACTCCAAGCTCCGACACCCCAAGCTGTAATGGCGTCACGTTAACCACTATGTTACCATCGTGCTCAATTGAAGAATCATAATATCCTCATTACAACTTCCCCTTCCATCAATTTTCAAGTTGGCAAACTTGAAAACCTGACATCTTTTTCTCTCTTCCAGGTCATGAATGTGAATAGTACACAATCGAAGGCAAAGAACCAATCTAAAAGATCTTCAATTAGTTACATCCCTGCAATCTGAAAACCCATTTATTTCAGCATCTGCAGAACCTCTCCTGTACTTGCTGGAGTTTAGAAGAATGAGGGGGTATGTCACTGAAACCTATGGTATATTGAAAGGCCTAGACAGAGTGGATGTGGGGAGGATATTTCCTATAGTGGAGGGGGGGGGCTAGGACCAGAGGGGATAGCCTCAGAATAGAGGGACTTTCATTTGGAACAGAGATGAGGAGGAATTTGTTCAGAGGGTGGTGAATCTGTGGAATTCATTGCCACAGGTGGCTGTGGAGGCCAAGTCATTTAAAGAAGAGGTTAAAAGAGTAAGGCTGTCAAAGGTTACAGGGAGAAGGCAGGAAAATGGGGTTGAGGGGGAGAATAAATCGGCCATGATGGAATGGTGGAGCAGACTCGATGGGCCAAATGGTCTAATTCTGCCCCTATGTCTTATCGTCTCTCATGATTTCCTTTTATTCCACTCCCTATTTTCTATGTGGTCAGTTTGCAATCCATGCTCCTAATACACTGGCCTCTTAGGTGGCACCTTGGCAAAATGCCAGTCCAACCGAAAGACTGGGAATCAATACTATTCGCACTTTTGCCATTTGCTCTTTAGAAAGTGGAAATAGATTAGATTCTGAACTTTTTCTACATACCTTTTAAATTTGTATTACAGCATGTAATTGATCCTACAATAAATGATCTCTTCGTTGAAACCTGTTCTAACTATTCAAGAATATATATAAGCAAAATCCACATAAGCTTATACCTTGCGTGATGTTCCACATCATGAGTTCCAACTGTTTAAAACAGAAATAAAACATTAAATACCAAGCATCTCTTTTACAAACATTTGTATATTCTTCAATGTTTTTGTCATGCAAGACACTTGATGTGTAATAGTACACATTTCTGATACTTTCCATTGTTTTACAAGGCTATGCTTCTCTTAAAGCATTGAACAAAAAAATGGCAGATAAAAAAAATAAGTTTATTAATAAAAGCATCTATGTTACCCTATACTATCCTGAGATTCATTTACAAGTTAAAAAAAAAGAAATATAATGGAATTTATGTAAAACTATATATAAATATAAAAACAATATAGATTGATAAATACGAGTACTGTATGCAAAAGAAAAATTGTACAAATAAGACATACTGATAACGAGTTGTAAAGTTGATGGTGGGTAATAGTTAAACTATTCCTATTTTGTAAAATACTTGCATGGAGGATAAAATTTAACCTGGGTGGGGAACAAAATGAGTATAACACTGAATGGAATTTGGTGGAAATTCCCACCTGTTTCATGACCATCCCATAAATTGTTAATGTTATCTGGATCTTTTTTTGCAGAATTTTAAATTTCTCACTTTTTTGGGCAATTACAAGTTCCAATGCCTACGTGATATGCCACAGCCATGTTTTAAATTATATTTGGTTCAATAACATACTTGAAAAGAAAAATATATTAATTAATTAATTATGTAAATATGTTGAGAAAATAAAATAAAATTTCCAGTTGTGCTTATATATACTATGTTACAGGCCCTACATTGTACTTTGCATAAAGTGCTATGCTTGAATGGCAATATAGGTTCTTGGTGTCATCTGTCACTATAGGGCAACAGTGCGTTATCTAGTTATTTGACCTCCTGCGAAACCTCTGCTAGTATGAGGGCAAAACATCAGAAGAGTTCTACCAACAAGTCTCTGTTGCCTCTATTTATATATGTTTTTCTACTTTTGACCTCCACCACTTTCACTCGCCCTAAAAGGGAAGTCCTTACATTTACCAAGTTTGTGTTGACAAGCTGTTCAACCCTGGTCAAGTCTGAATTATTTTTTTTCACGTGTTATACCAGTCATACTTGGAGTTCTATATGAAGCTTTAATCACCCAGCTACAGAAAGGATGTCAGTAATCTGGAAAGGGTGCGGAAAAGATTCACAAGGATATTACCAGCATTGGTAATATAACCAGAGGGCTTAGATTTAAGATGAGAGTGAAAAGGAAAGATATAAAAAGGACCAGAGGGGGTGTTTTTCTCAGAGAGCGATACCTGCAACAAACTGCCGGAGGGAGCAGTAGAGGCAAATACAATTACAATGTTTAAAAGAGATTTGGACAGATACCTAAATACAAAAGGCCGAGAGCGATATGGACCAAATATAGGCAACTGGTACAAGTTCAGGTAGGTAGTTGAGCTGAAAGGCATGCCTCTATGCTGTATAACTGTCAAGGGGTCATTTTTGCATATTTGCCAATGCTTTCCACAGTTTATGTAGTGGCTGCACCAGTTAATTGCAGTAATATTCTACTTGCCTTGGTTCAGGAGAAAATTTAGAAATAAGAGGTGCAAGGGGACTTGGGAGTCCTTACGCAGGATTTCCTGAAGGTTAACCTGCCAACTGAGTCATTGATAGGGAAGGTAAATTCAACGTTAGCATAAATTTTGAGAGGACTAGAATATAAAAGCAAGCCTTTATAAGACATTGGTACGACAACACGGAGTATTACGAGCAGTTTGGGGCCTCATCTAAGAAAGGATTTGGGCTGGCATTAGAGAGGGCCAAGGGGAGGTTCACGAGAATGATCCCAGAATGAAAGGGTTAGTGTACGAGGAGCATTTGAAGTCTCTGGGCCTGTACTCGCTTGGGTTTAGAAGAGTGAAGAGGGATTTCATTGAAGCCTTTAAAATGTTAAAAGGCCTACATAGAGTGAATCTGGAGAGGTTGTTTCCAATAATGAGGACGTCTAAGACCGGGGGCACAGCCTCAGAATACAAAGACGTTCCTTTGGAACAGAGATAGGAGGACTTTCTTTAGCCAGAGGGTGCTGTATCTGAGGAACTCATTGTCACAGATGGCTGTGGAGGTCAAGACATTGGATATATTTAAAGTGGAGGTTGACACGTTAGTAAGGGTGTCGAAGGTTATGAGGAGAATGGGGTTGAGAAGGAACTGAATGGCAGAGCAGACTCAATGGCTAAATGGCCTAATTCTGCTCCTATGTCTTGCGGTCTATATTTTGCAAAAAGCTGATGCTAATGGACATGATTCAACAATATCCAACTATGACAATTATTCCAAATTAATGCTAAAATCCCTACATCATGAAAGAGAATATTTACATTTACAGTTTTCTCGGCATCGCTTGCAAAGGAATGTGATGATTATAAGCAGGAGAATTCCACCAAGGATGATGCACATGTATGTTGGAAACTGACTCCGTCCATTGTTGACTGTGACTGGGCAGAGCTTTTCAGTCGATCCCAACTGATCGGGAATTATATCCTCATTCCACGGATCTGCTGTCTCAGCGGTTTTTATTGCATCCGTTATTGTGGCGGGGGAACTTCGTATTTTCGGGCTAGTGACTGGAGAGGTGTCCTGCATCCACTCTAAATCATTCCACGTATTCAGTGAGGCATTTGTGGTCTCCGGTCCTGGTGTCATGGTAGTAGTAATCTCTTGGGTCGTTGACATTATTGTGGATATAGAAGTGGTAGTAGAAATTGGTGTACTCGCTGGGTAATCATAATCTCCAGCAAACATGGTGGTATCTAGAAAATCAGTCTCTGTAATGGTAAAGGAATAATTAATATCTTGAACAAGATTAAAAAATAAACTGTTGTCAATTTACTGAATGTACTCATGGGTGAATTGACACCAGTATAAATATTTGCACCTTATTCCTCCCAATACTATTACCACCTGTAACAACCAATCCTTCATGGTGGTATTAAACATAATTATATCTCCTAATAATAACTCAAAGAGCAAAACACAAAATGCTGAAGGAACTCAACAGGTCAGGCAGCATCCATGGAGGAGTTTCATGCTGAGACCCATCCAGTATTTTGTATGCTCTCTAGATTCCTGGCATCTGCTTCTATTGTGTTAATGATAACTTAAGGATTGTCTCATGCAGTCAGTCATATTGTTAATTGTTTTTACACTTGATATGCCTCCAAAATGTTTCAAATCTTTTCTTAATTTAACGTACAACCTAGTAACATCACAGCCTAAACATTCACTGCATCTTACAAAGGTCAAATATGCTGTTGAATGGATATCCACTCAGTGGGCACTTCATCAGATACCTCTTGTACCTAAAAAGTTGGCCACTGAGTTTGTGCTCATGGTCATCTGCTGCTGTAACCCATCCACTTCAAGGTTCAACGTGTTGTGTGTTCAGAGATGCACTTCTACGCACCACTGTTGTGATGCGTGTTTTTTTGAGTTCCAGTCGCCTTCCTGTCAGCTTGAACCAGTCTGGCCATTCCCCTCTGACCTTTCACATTAGCAAGGCCGTATCACCCACAGAGCTGCCGCTCACTGGAATTTTTTTTTGTTTTTTCTACTATTCTCTCTAAACTCTAGAGACTGTTGTACGCGACTATCCCAGGAGATTCACAATTCCTGAGATACTCAAACCACCCAGTCTGGCACCAACAGTCCACAGTCAAAGTCACTTAGTCTACATTTCTTCCCCAGTCTCATGTTTGGTCTGAAGAATAACTGAACCTCTTGATCATGTCTGCATGCTTTTAGTCATTGAGTTGCTGCCACATGATTGGCTGATTAGATATTTTGGATTAAGAGCAGGTGCACAGGTGTACTTGATAAAGTGACCATTGAGTGTGTTTAACCACAAGCAAAATCAAACTGCTGGAGAAACTGAGCAGGTCCAGCTGCACCTGTGGGGAGAAAAAGAGATTCTCAGTGTTTCAGCTCAAGACCCCTCTCCCCTTCTCCCCTTTTTACTGCTCGTGACGCAGAGGGGGATCAACCAGTATACAGAGGGAGAGGTAGGATGAGGATTGGTGGAACCAGGTGAAAAGGGATGGAGGGGTTGATGGGAAGATAACGCTTGGTGAGGTGGGTGTGTGGAGTTGGACGAGAATCGGTTGCGGGTGATAGGGACAGTTGAGAGGAAAGGGGTCAGGTTGAGCCAGGTGGGGTTATAGATTTAGATAACACAAATTCATGTGGACGTTTATAAGGGTATTTAGTGTGATGACATTATTTGAAGAAAATTTGATCACGTTTTCTGGTATCCCATACCCTTTTGCACATTCTTTTGCTTAATGGGACATTTTATCTTACCTATGTTCAGGCATATTTCGGTCACAATAGATTCTTTCTTGGCCATACTGCATCCATACTTCTTCAAGTGCTCCTGATCCACATGAGAAATAACAAGGGATTGTCCGCCATTGGTAATTCTGACAACTCCAGTGTCTGATACTGCTAATCCATCATATTGCCATTTTATTCGGGGCGTTACCAATTTCGTTCCACAATACATGCAGGTTAATGTAACTTTGTCTCCAATTGATGCAACAGGTGGTTCCGCACTCAGATATAGATTAGACCAGCACCCTGAAAAAAATGTCTTTATTATGTATAAAATAACAGACGTTCAAGGTTGCTTATGTAATTCCCTGTACACAAGTGTAAGGAGAATGAAATAACTGTTACTTTGGGTCAAATACAGAACAAAAAACACAAAAGATAAAGAACACAATAATAATAATAAAACACAAAATAAATATAAATACATAAGCTAGCTTCTACACACAGCTTGATTGTATGTCCATAAGGTGATGCAGGCTATGCATAAAGTGTCTGATGGGAAATAATAAAGAAGTGGTGGAGGTGTTGATTATCCTTACTGCTTGGGAAAAGTAACCGTTTTTGAGTCTGGTGGTCCTGGTGCGGATGCTACGTAGCCTCCTCCCCGATGGGAGTGGGACAAACAGTCCATGAGCAGAGTGGGTGAGATCCTTCATGATGTTACTGGCCCTTATCTGGCACATTTGTGTATATGTGTCGTTGGTGGCAGGTGGGCTAGTGTCAGTGATGTGTTGAGCAATTTTCACTTCCTGTCAGCCACAGTGCAGCTTCCATACCATAAGTGATGCATTTTGTTAGGATACTATCTACTGAACATCTGTAGAATGACATGAGTATGGATGTGCAAAGTCCAGCTCTCATCAGCATCCTCAGAACGCAGGGCATTGCTAAGCTTTCTTGACAGTGTAGGAGGGGGTTCTGGGATCATGAGAGGTTGTGTGTGATGTGCACTCTCAAAACTTTTAAACTGCTTGCAGTTTCTACTGCTGTACCACCAATATAATTGGGGGTGAAAGTCAGAGTTATACAACGTGCAAACTTCTGGCCCAACCCATCCACGCCAACCAAGTTGCCTTGTCGAGCTTGTCCCAATTGCCTGCATTTGGCCCATATCCTTCTTTCTATTGATATACCTGTCCAAATGATTTTTAAACATTCTACTCGTACCCACCTCTACCACTTCCTCTGGAAAGTCGTTGCACATACGCATCATCCTCCGTGTGGAAAAAGTTGCCCCTCAGGCTCCTTTTGAATCTTTCCCCTCTCACCTTAAATCTGTGACCTCGACTTTCAGATTCTCCTGCCCTCGGACAAAAACTGTGACCATTCTCTCTGTCTTTTCCCCTCATGATGTTATATACCCCTATAAAATTATCTCTCAGTCTCCTGTGCTCCAGAGGAAAAAGGCCTAGCCTATGCAGTCTCCCCTTATAGCTCAAGTAAACCAGTCCTAATATCATTGTTGTGAATCTTTTCTGCACCGTTTCCAGCTTAATGGCATCCTTCCTATAGTTAGGTGACCAAAACTGCGCACCATACATTAAATGTGGTCTCTCAACATCGTTTACAGCCCTGACCGGCGAAAGCTGTCATGCTAAGTACTTTCTTATCCACCCTGGGTACCTAAACACTTTTTAATCTTTCATTTAGCTCAGGTACCACATCATAATGATAGTTATATGGTTTGCATTGACTTTGAATAATGCGTCTAACCAGGTAGGCCTCATGTGTAGCTAATTACTGCTTCCAAAATGACGTTTTCTAGATAAGATTATACTAAATCTTTAAGGAACAGGATCGATTCCTCCTCTTTAACTTCGGAATTCAACACCTGAATCATAGCGAAAAGCTGGGATAAGGAGGAACTGAATAATTCACATTAAACAGCCTATTGGTGTTTTGCCTATCAACAAATGGACAGAAAGTTAGAGAATGATTCCAAAACATCCAGCTTCTACAGTAGATCATGCAACCTAATTCCTCATCATCCCCAAAAGCAGCTGCACTAATACCTGTACTAGAAGCAGGGAGGGCCAAATTATTGTAAATTTCATGTAAAAGCCTGGAATATTTTCTTTGAAAAATCAAGATAAGCTCTGGAAGACCATAATTATTCTTGAGTCATGATGAGGAATATTTTAATTCATGCATTGTGCCCCACAAATGTTCTCAAGAACACGTGTTCTTCTGCACACCACTGTTGTAAAGTGTGGGTATCTGAGTTACTGTCACCTTCCTGTCAGCTTGCCATTCTCCTCTGACCTCTCTCATTAACAAAGTATTTTTGCCCACAGAACTGTCGCTCACTGGATGTCTTTTGTTTTTCACACCATTCTCTGTAAAGTTTAGAGACTGTTGTGAGTGGAAGCCCCAGGAGACCAGCAGTTTCTAAGATACTTAATCCACCCCATCTGGCACTAACAATCATTCCACAGTCAAAGGCACTTAGATCACATTTCTTACCCATTGTGAAGTTTGGTCTGAACAACATCTGAACCTTTTGACGGTGTCCCAAGATCCTAAATGATATCTAAACTAAGGTACTTTTTTCAGCATTTTTCCTTCCAGCTCTTTTAGTTATTAACTTGATAGACCTACATTGTACAGTTTTCAAAGTCCTATTATAAATCATAAAACTTGTACATTTACCTCTTGGGAAAACAGATCAAATTTTTTGCCAGTCTTTGTCATTAACACAGAACAATGCATTTCATTGTATATTTCGATGTACGTTGATCGGACGAATAAACCCTAATCTTTGTCAGGCCCTGTCCTTTAGGATCTTTTCAGTTAAGTCTTACTGAATAAAGAATGTGTTTCATTGATCCCCCATCCCATTTCAATCTATTTCTTTGATCTTTCCCTGTATCGTATTCCCATTTACACAGTACTTCACATTAATTTTCCCTTCTTTTAATACTGTGACTTTTCTACAGAAAACAGCATCATCGAAGCTCCTCATCTAGCTCAAACCCATTCATAGCTAATCAAGAGTGAAAATAAACACAGTTAATATTTCAGGTCGATAACTTTTCATCAGAATGTTTTAAGATGAACAAATTCCCAGAAGGGTATGAAGCAACAGTGAGGCCCATTAATACATAACTTGTACACTAACTAGGTCATGCAATCTCATACATCACTCTCCCAGGCTGCCATTTCAGCTAAGTTAAGGATCAATAAACAAGAAGATCATAAAACATAGTGTAGGAGAAGAATTAGGCCATTTGCGTCCATAGAGTTTGCTCCGCCATTCCATCATGGCTAATTTATTATCCCTCTCAATCTCATTCTTCTGCCTTCTCCCCAGAACTTTCAGTACCCTTACTAATTAAGAATGTATCAGCCTCCCCTTTAAATATACCCAATGACTTGGCATCCACAGTCATCTATGTCAATGAGTTACAGGCCCAGAGCCATCAAACGCTCCCTGTACGCTAACCCTTTCATTCTGGGATCATTCTCGTGAACCTCCTTGGGAACCCCAACAAGGCCAGCATGTCTTCCTTAGATAAGGAGCACAAAACTGCTCACCATAAAGGGGCAAGTTTCAGGGAAATGTTTGAGAATATTCCTTTGAATAACTACAGATACTGTAGCTGAATGGTGCTAACCTGAAACGTTAACTCCATTTCTGTCTGTGAAGCTGCCGACTAACCAGTTGAGAATTTCTGACTAATTTTGTTTCTCTTCTACTCATACATACCTGGTTTCACCATTAGTCTCACTTTCTTCTCATCAGAGAGATATTCATGAGCACAGATGAACTCCCCCGAGTCAGGTATCTTTATTCCCCTGATAGTGATTGAATAATCGCCCTTCTTAACTCTTGATCGGTATACCAGCACTCGTCCCTTGAACTCCTCTTCAAATACTGTTCTTCCATCAGGATAAATGTCCAGTATCTTGCCACCAGTGGAGCCACTACATTCTGGGTACAGCGCTGTCCAGTACCAGCTCACAGGGCGATCATACGGAAGCTGCCTTGAGATTAAGCAGCTAAGTGTTTCAACACCTCCAACAGTCACTGTCAACTCTTTTTCATCTCCAACAGCCAATTCAATGAAAGCAAAGAGAGCTAAAAGAGTAGCACAAAGTTTAGTACCATAATTTATGTACTAATGTTACTATAAAATTCATTAATTTCCTATCACACTGTTGGAATACTTTTAAGAAATGGAGATGGATAGCTTAGAATGATTACATATAATTTAACCAGGACCATAAAAAAGAAGTTCAAAGTAAAACTTATTAGTGGAGTACATTCACATCACCAGGTACAACCCTGAGATTCATTTTCCTCTGGGCATACTCAGCAAATCTGTAGAACGGTAACTATAAACAGGATCAATGAAAGAACAAGTAGAGCATAGAAGACAACAAACTGTGCATATGCAAATATAAATAAATAGCAATAAATAATGAGAGCATGAAATAACAAGACAAAGAGTCCTCAAAGTGAGATCATTGGTAAGACATTGGAGGAGATTTGGGACATTCGCCCATCGATTCTGCTTCGTGGTTCCAACATGGCTCATTTATTATCCCTCTCAACCCCACTCTCCTGCCATCTCCCCATAACCTTTGGTGCCCTTACCAATCAAGAACCTCGGCTTAAGTTATACACAATGACTAGGCCTGCACAGCCATCTGCTGCAATGTTCAATAAAGCAGAAATTGAAGTAAATCAGATAGTAAAGACTGGAGAGTATCAGTTGGCTTACATCATCTGATTTTATAGGAAGAAAAGATGAGGGTTGGAAGGCAAGAAATGGACTCTCCAATTTTAAAGGTCACATATTGTAAAGGTCAGTATTTGAGACGGAAATGAAACATTTCAACACTGGAGAGAATGAAGGGGGAGGTAGTGGGATGCATAGGAGGAAAACAAAAAGTGCTGGAGAAATTCGCTGGCTCAGGCAGCCCCTGTGGAGAGAAACGAACAGTCTATGCTTCCAGAGTCCTGATAAAAGGATGAAAGGTTTCCCAGGGTTGAAATGTCTAATACCAGAGCATTGAAGGTGAGAAGGGGTAGGTTCAAAGGGGATGTGAGGAGTAAGTTTTTTACTCAGACAGTGGTGAATGCCTGAAATGTGCTGCCTGGTATGGTGGCAGAGCTCAGTACGTTAGAAGCCTTTAAGAGACATTCAGATGGGCACATGAATGTGAGGAAAATGGAGGGATATGGATATTGTGTGGGTAGGAGGGATTAGTGTTTGGGTGTTTTTGATCTGCTTTTTAGCTGGTTCAGCACAACATTGTGGGCTGGTAGGCCTGTTCCTGTGCTGTACTGTTCTATGTTCTATACTTATTCCCCTCCATAGATGCTGTCTGACCTGCTGAGTCCCTCCAGCATTTTGTGTGTGTCTGTGTGTGTGTGTGTGTGTGTTACCGTGGATTACCAGCACCTGCAGAATCTCTTGTATTTATGATTTGTTGGAGGAGCTCACCAGGTCAGGCAGCATCTATGGAGGGAAATGAACAGTTGACATTTCAGGCCAAGCCCCTTCATCAGGACACTCGCCCTGAACCTAATTTCACTTGACCTGCTGATTTCCTCAAGCGCTTTTTGTATTGCACCAGTTTCCAGCATCTGGAGTCTCTCGTGCCCTTGGAATGCATAGAAGATCAGTAGAAGAACAAGCTCTCTCTGTCAACTCGGTAATCATTCAGCATAATCTAATTCTGCTAAGATGTGTAAATTTTGTGTTTTTAAAATGCCTCTCCAAAAGCAATCAGATTGAAATTCCTGTGCATTGATGAATAAGTGTTGACTAATTGGTGGTATCTAGCTGGATTGGGTTTATCCTGCACTCTGCATGCACAATGTACCTGGGCAATTTTCCACGTTGTTGTAACTGCACTGAAGACTTGGCCTGAGTTGCAAGTTTTCAGTGCTAGCAGCCAGGATGTTGTCTGGTCCAAAGCTTTGATTTTATCCAGTGCTCCCAGCCACGGAAGTCACAGAGTGAATGACATTGGCCGAAGACCTGCTTCTGTCACAGTGGAGCTCTCAGGAAGAAGCCTGGATGGATCATCCAGTCAGCAGTTCTGGCCCAATAAGCCAAAAGTTTCGTGCCTGATCTTGGCGTTTAAGTGCTGTTTTCCTCAGACAGCTCAACACTGTGTGGGCTTGCTAAACTGATGGTGAATTTCCTCAGTGATATCTTTATTTACTGAACGGTGGCTCCTGAGATGCAGCAAGGGGGTCCATGTTTCTCAGGGTCTCATAGTGTCCTTAATTGTCCGAGGGCAATGTTGTACACTGGGGCACTTTGGTAGAGAGAATTTGTGTTCTGCATATCGAGTATAAGACCATAAGGCATAGAAGCAGAATTAGACCATTCAGCTCATCGGATCTGCTCTAGAATTCAATCGTAGCTGATCTATTTTCTCTCTCAAAACCATTCTCCTCATAACCCTTACTAATCTAGAACCTAATCTATCAACCCCCATTTCAAATGACTTGGCTTTCACAGCCATCTGGCAATTAATTCCACAGACTTACCACCCTCTCTTGCTCCTCGTCTCTGTATAAGGCTCACACTCTCACAGTGATTACTTCTACCAATGTTATTATGAACAGAGGCATCTGCCACTAAGATCAATGCATTACAGCTGAAGCAGGGTTACCCTGTGTGTTAATTCAATCACAATGTGCCTCAAACTCAACGTGGCAGAAATGATCAAGGTCAGGACTCGGCCAGCCCAGTCCAGAATCATACTAGCAAGCCACTTGTGGACATGGACATCAACACCCGTCAACCGGTGTGCATTCTGTACCCTCGTTTCTTCTGATTCTCCTCCTCCTGCTGCAGAAACATTCCTCATCAGCAATTAAACAGTGACCTTAACTTGTGGGTTTCCTCCGGGTGCTCTGGTTTCCTCCCACTTTCCAAAGACACACAGTACGAGTTATGGTTAGTAGGTGTGAGCATGATATGTTGGCACCAGAAGTGCAGCGACACTTGTGGGATATCCCCCGGCATATCTCGGACTGTGTTGGCTTTTGACACAAATGACCCATTTCACTGTATGTTTTAGTGTTCATGTGTCAAATAAAGATAATCAGATCTCCAGTCTGTTTTTGTGCTATGTTGATGAGGAATTAGCCAGAGCTACATCATTATTAGCTCATTTAAACATTTAATATGGGCAAACATAACACACTGAGTCCCCAGTTCAATGCTAAGATATTGTGTTGATTTAGCACTTTTAATGTACGGGAGAAATATGCCCTTCACTCATAGATATTTAGGAAATAAACACCTTAAGAAGTAGAAAATAAAAAAAACTTAAGATTCTGAAAGCCAAGAATTACAAACAGCAAACAACATCTGTCCATGGAGAAACAGTGCTAATATTTAAAGTTGAAAACACTTTAATATTTTCACTTTTCCAGTTTCGATGAGAATCTTTGACCTGAAATGTTAGCCTCATTTCTCAGGTGCAGCTTGGTGTTTCCAGCCTTTTCTGAGGGACCAAAAGCTTAGTTGAAGGGAACAATTTTGAGGAGGTTTTTAAACAAGACAGAAAGTTACAAAAAAAAAAATTCAAGAGAGGAGGTCCACATAATGCAGGAGAGAGATGAAGCGTGCCTGTTATATTTGAATGGGTTGTGAATTCAGTAGGACGAGAAATGTCCCTTATTGTGACAGCAGGGGGCAGTATTGCAGCCTTTAGTGTCTTCCGAGGAAAAGAGAAAATATAAGCACAAGAAAGTCGACAGTTGTTGGAAATCCAAAGCGACACAAAATGCTGCAGAAACTTAGCAGGTCAGATAGCAACTATAGAAATGAATAAACATTTGATGTTTCTGGCTGAGACCCTTTTTCAGTAAACCAATTGGCCTTTAAGGTGTAAGTAGTCCGGGGTAAACTGTAATGGTCAAACAAACAAACATCCTGCTGATAAAACAATTATATGTAAAACTTATATGTAAAAATTGTTTGATAAGGAATGTGCTTTTTAATATTTATTTGTGTGTAAATCCATAAAACTATGGCATAAAAAGAATCTTTAAGAGCAAATAATTAATAATGAAATTCAAACAACAGGAATTCTGCAGATGCTGGAAATTCAAGCAACACACATCAAAGTTGCTGGTGAACGCAGCAGGCCAGGCAGCATCTCTAGGAAGAGGTCCTGACGAAGGATCTCGGCCTGAAACGTCGACTGTACCTCTTCCTAGAGATGCTGCCTGACCTGCTGCGTTCACCAGCAACTTTAATAATGAAATTCGTATGGTCCTATTTCTGTTACAAAATCCTCTTAGCTAATCTTCATAAAAGTTGCTGGTTAATCCTGACGAAGGGTCTCGGCCTGAAACGTCAGTTAGTCCTGACGAAGGGTCTCGGCCTGAAACGTCGACTGCACCTCTTCCTAGAGATGCTGCCTGGCCTGCTGCATTCACCAGCAACTTTTATGTGTGTTGCTTGAATTTCCAGCATCTGCAGAATTCCTGTTGTTTTAGCTAATCTTCAGCTTGTTTTAATTCTACTGTTGCCTATTTACCCCAGCTGCTATGCCTTCAGTTTTTGTCAAGTGTTAATAACAGTATCATTAATAGAGAGAAGCTTTATGTTCATTATTTTCCCTAAAGAGTATCACAAATATTGTTAACCAACACAGAAGAACTTGTGTCTCGTAACTAAATATATTGCTTCATACATCTACTATTTACATATAAAATGGAGAAACAACTGAACAAAGTGAGTAAGTTTGTAGTTAGAAAATGAACAGGTCAGTCTAATATCTTAAGTACATTAGTACAATGGCCATATCAAGCATTTTCTATTTTAATTTCCAGAATGTTCCTTTTATTTCCAATAATTTAAAAAATGTACTTATAAGCTCACAAAAGCCTTTCACAAAGTGTAGGTTGATAGACTGGTCCAGAAGGTTTAGAACACCTGAACACAGGGTTCATGGACATAAAATGAATTGTATCTGCTCTATCACCAGTTACCACCAACCGTTGAATACACCTCCAATTTTTCTAATCTACAAAGTTTGCAGATGACAACAAAATTGGTGGAATTATGGATGGTGAAGAAGGTTGTCTAAGGATTGGACATTGGTAATGTAAAATGCTGCATGTCCATTTCCTTGTTCATCGGTGAGACAGACAGTAGGGGAGCTGCATGGCCTCATTGTAGCGAGGACTAGGCCTCAAGCCGCTGGCTTGCCTGTTGCAGCAGTCCAAGAGGAGAAACACCAGAGGTGGTGTAGTGCGGCGTCCTCGCTAGGTTGAGAGCTGGTCAATCCCGTTGGTGCTGCCCTCCGGTTTTTGCTCGGTGAAAGAGAAGCTAGATCATGTGCGTGTGTGCAAGCATGCCTTCATCTGTGGACTGCTGAAAACTGCTTGTTTTTGCCAATAACACCCATGTACCATCAATTCATAAGACAAGTCACTCGGGGGCTTGGCCTATACCGTATCTATTTTTCGTGTGTGACTGTATGTTCACTGCTATCATAATGATATGTGCTATTTGTGCCTTGTGCTGTGTGCGACTGGTGTTACTGTGTTTTGCACCTTGTCTCCAGGGGAAAGCTGTTTCATTTTGCTGTAATCATGGATATTCATGTATGGTTGCATGATAATTGAACTTGAACTTGAACTTAGAATGTAGATTGACTGGGAAAGTGGGCAAGGTAATAATACTAGATTAAGTTTAACTCGGATCGCTAAATTTGGATGGGTACATGGGTGAGAGGGTTTGGAGGGTGATGGTCTGGGTGCACATCGATGGGACTTGGTAGAGTAATAATTTGGCACTGACCAGATGGGCTGTTTCTGTGCTGTAGTGTTCTATGACCCCATGAGTCTAAATGCAAAGTGAAGCCTTTGGGAAGCTAAACCAGGCCAGGACATACACATTGGGGTGTGCTGTTAAACAGAGAGACCTCGGGTGACTTGGTTGCCATGTGTGCCACGGCACTAGTGTCTGGTTCCTGGAAAGGAGCTTTCCTTTGTCCTCAAAATGAGTTCCTTTGTCTCCAGGCATTCATTTTGACACCGAGGCCATGACCTGTGCTGAAGAACCATAGGGAAAGAGTACCGCAGATACAGGAGGGCTCACACGCACACTTAGCTAAGTACCTGTTTGTTGAATGTTTAGCTTTGTAGTTGTGTAACTTGGGGAGACTAAATGAGGTTTCTGGTGAGTTTGCAGTGTTACTGAATGTAATTTATGTAACTTAGGGCAGCTTCAATGTTTGATCGAATGTTTTACTGTTTATAAATAAATGTATAATGTGCTTATTCATAATCAGCGTCTTCTGTCTCACTTACAAAAGCCAGTGAACATGCCTGCTCGTTACAACCCCTACCTCTGGGAGCACATTCCATGTGTGTTAAAAAAACCTCTCTCTGAAATCCCCCTACACATTCCTTTCATCACCTTAAAATTATGCTCTCTCATATTAGCTAATTCTGCCCCTGAAAAAAAGCCACAGCCCCATCTATCAATGCCTCACATTTTATCAGGTCACCTCTTATTCTCCCCATGGTTTTCATCAGTTTTACTATAATAATGCTGCAGTATTTTACAGTGCCTTGAAAAATTATTCAGCCCCCACAACTACTTTCACATTTTACTGGCTCATTTTCTAAATTTAAAATACTGTATATTGAAGTCGGATTTTTTGAGCTAATCTACAAAACATTGTGCATCATGTCTGATCAAAAGAAAAATTCCAAAATCTGTCAACAGTTTAGTAACAATTAAAAACAAAAATTGTGAGGCTGGAAAAGTATTCATCCCCTTTGTAATTACTACATTAACTTCTCTCAGGCACAATATTGTATAATACCTTACCAATTTGTTGATGTAGAAAATTGGAGGATCGCCTGTTTTCAATTAATTCATGAGAATAAATACCCCATCTCTTTCTAAGGTCCAACAGTACGGTAGATTTTGAACAGACCAAACCAAAATTAAGACTAAAGTCAGGTCAGGGAAATGATAATAGAGAAGCACAAATAAGGGGAAGGGTACAAGACCGTCTCAAAGGCACTGAACATACCTTGAAACTCAGTGCAGTCCATCGTGAAAATGTGGAAAAAATATGGAACCACAGCCCACTGTCAAAGTCAGGCCACCCCTCTAAACTTAGTTGCTTGAGAATAATGACACTTGTAAGAGAGGCTACTGTAACAGCAACAGTCACTCTGAATGAGCTGCAGAAGTCGGTGACTGCAACTGCAGATGATGTTCATGGTTCGACAATCTCTGAGGCCTTGCACAAAAAGGGTACTTGTGGAAGAGTGGCAAGGGAAAAAAAAGCAAATCCTTGTCTTAAAAAAAAAGCATATCCTTGCCGGTAAAGACTTTGCAAAGCATCACTTAGAAGATACTGGAAAGATATGGAGGAGGTTCTTGTGGTTGGGTGAGATTAAAGTGGAACTTTTTGGCCTCAACACTCAGCGGTACATGTGGCATAAATTTAATACTGTGCATCAGCCAGGTAACATCATTACTACTGTAAAGTATGGTGGAGGTAGCATCATGCTATGGGGATGCTTTTCAGCAGCAGGGACTGGAAATCTGGTTAGGATTGATGAAAAGATGAATGTTGCTAAATGCAGAGAGATCCTGGATAAAAACCTGCCAACCTCTGCCAGGAAGCTTCAACTGGGGAGGAAGTTTCAGCAGTTCAACGACCCAGAGCACACTACGAGAGCAACCTTGGACTTGCTTCAAATGAAGAAAATTGATGTCCTTGAGTGGCCCAGTCAGAGTCCTGACTTTAACCCGATTGAACATCTCTGACAAGACCTCAAGATCGTTGTGCACTGCCACCCCCCAACTAGCCTGGCACAGCTTGAGCAACTTTGTATGGAGGAATGGACAAATCTTGCAAAGTTAATAGAGACTTGTTCAAAAAGACTACAGGCTGTAATATCTGCGAGAGGAGGTTCAACTAAGTACAGAGCAAAGGGGGATGAATACTTTTGAGCAACTGACATTTCAGTTTTTGATTTTTTTAGATTTTCGTGCTTTACAATTTTCCCTGTTTTGGGGCTCTACTGTGAAAAAAAAAGGAACACATGATTCACAAATAAAAATTCTCAGTTAAATTGATCAAAATCCCTGGTTGGGAATTGTTGATAATAATTCATGCTGGAAATGTAAAAATGAGGTGGGCACATATTTTCACATGATTTCAGAGTGTTCCATGGTTCGTCCGTTTTGGCGTAAAGTTCTTGATTTGTTGGGGAATTGGTTGGGTTCCACACTGCCCTTATGCCCATGGCTTTGTCTCCTGGGTGATAGGACAATCATACCTAATGTAAACAATGACAAGTTTACTATTTTAAAGGTGGGTCTCATCACAGTTGCAAGAATTATATTGCAAAACTGGAAAAAACCCATATGTCCCACTGTGAAGAAATGGACTGTGGAAATGATTAAGATTTCATCAAATGAACACATGTTGGGAAGAATTAACAGTGAGGGAAAAGTGCAAGACACATGGGATCTATTTTGGTTGTATGTTAATTTAAACTTAAATTAGAACTTCTTTCTGTTTCTAAGTTTTATTTGTTTTCCTGTCATGGGATGGCTGAGTTAAAGGCATCCATTAGTCTTGCGAGACCATGGATCTGCGCCTAGAAAATCTTCACTCCCCTGGACAAGGTTGTATGGAAGACCAGCAGTTGCCCATGCTGCAAGTCTCCCCTCTCCACGACACTTATGTTGTCCAAGGGAAGGGCATTAGGACCCATACAGCTTGGCACCAGTGTCGTCGCAGAGCACTGTGTGATTAAGTGCCTTGCACAAAGACACAACACGCTGCCTTGGCTGGGGCTCAGATCGCTAGTCGAATGCCTTAACCACTTGGCCACGTGTGGGATGGCTGTGTAAATATGCTGTACTCTACCTGCTCTATGATATGTTGTGCTACTTTGTAAAATAAGAATAAATGATAATAAAATTTTGAATTACAAAATCCCTGGTTGTAATGTCCATTCATGTGAACAGAGGGCTGGGGCTAAATACTTATTTTACAAAGCACTGTTAAATAACTTTTTTTCACCGTTACATGTTAAACATAGATTAAGTAGGTCACTCTGATAATACAGAGTGAATCAGAAGATTGGATGTTCAAGTCTATTTACTATTGGTAAATATGTGAATTCAGCCCATCAGCCTCCTTCACAGCCACTCTTCTGTGTCAGATGCTCACAGGTTAGGCTCCTTTAACTCTGCTCATTAGTTAGGTCTACTTAACACTGTTCTAGAAATGTGGTCAACCAGAGGCATGGAAGATTTAATTGAATTTATTGCATAGAATTAATGAGAGAAATGTTTTATAAGTGTAAAACCAATTAACAGCAGCAAAATGTAACTCAACTTTAGAACAAACATTGTTTATGATTCTTTTTGCTGTAAATGCGGTTTAATTCTGAATAATGGTGTGTTTTTATCACAAAGAAAGAGATTGATAGTGGATTGGTATGTCTTTTTTTTAAAAAGTTTCACATTTTTTAAATACATTGAGAAGTATATTCTAACTTCTACTGTAAAGATATTTGAAAAATGAAAGCTTTATTTGTTAATTCTTCAAATTATGTTAAGTGCAAATACACTTGGTTTATTCCACTTAAAATAAGCAAATAATGAAAATATAGTTAGAATTAACCTATTTCCAAGAATGTACTTCTCATAGAACACTAACTGTGAATGGGAGATACAGTACATATCTCCAAAAATAAAATCTTTGTGTGACAGGTTTATATTCAGACTTAAATGTAAACAATTATATTAGAATTGGTAAGTAGAAAAAGACAAGGTTACAATAGTAATGAATAAAACACATGTTTTCTTATTGTCTCCCTGATATAACACTGCACATCACTTTCTGTTATCGTATACGATAACATAAGAGGATTTATAAGAATATCTACTCATTATCTGTGCTTTGTAATCTTCCTGAAAAGCCCTCTTGGTTTTTCCAAAACAAAGTTTAGGTGTCACCTACAGTCTAAATTTTTATATACAATGACTTTTCTTGTCTCCTGTCTAGCTTTTAAAGTTTGTTTTTTAAAACCACCCAGCCCTGAGGGAGACCGCTGAGTCCATTGTTCCTCTGGCAGCTCTTTGAATGATCATATCCTTCTCATTTCATTTTACATCCTCAGCATTTATACAAATCTTGTACTATAACCGTTAGTACAGTGCAAATTAGTGCTATAACTCTTTTTTATTGCTAGCCATCTTAACCAATGCATTACAGACCATAATAACTCATAATATTTTACCTAATTCCCCACTAGGTCATAAACTTATGTCTTCTATTTATTGACTCGCCCTCCCCTCTCCTGCCCCCAATAATGGAAATATATTCTTCCTATTTACTTTATCAAAACTCTTCATTCTAAACAGAAATGGTTTGTTAAAACTCGATTTGGTGAAAACTAACAAGAATTCAACCAGTTTTAAAAACTCTTTCTAAATCATTTACTTCAGTTTATTTTTCTTATATGTAAGTCTTTTTCCATCACTGAGACTAGAAAGCGCACCATATCTGATCCTTGGGAGAATGGAAATTTGCAATAAATAATGGTACCTGTGTACCACAGCATTGCAATGTTACACTCCTTTGAATGAATAACTGCTATTCATTAAACTACCCTATTTTTCCCTCACCAATAGAACTCAGAAGCATTTTGTGTTCTGAGCTAACGTCAGTCACTGTACTCACCCAGGCTGAGTTGGAAGTACAGATGGATGTTACAAGTTTCCATTGTTTCAGCTCCGAGTAGAATCACGGTCAGAGTTCAAAAACCTGATTTTTCCTCAATGCACCAGAGTTAAAACGTCCCTCACAGCCAGAAGGCACAGGGTTCTGATTTCTGTCCATAAATGGTAAAACAAAATGCCAAAGCGACACAGGTCCGATTCATTTTAGCATGTATCCTGAACTGCTGATGTGAGCACTTACCCAAATTCTCAGAAATATGTTGCTCTGTCTAATGGAACAGATGAAAGAGGAAAATGGTAAAATATGGCACATTTTGATTTGCCCAATGGGGAAAATAAAGAACAATTTACAGTGTCCTTACTCTAGCCAAATGGAATAGTTGGCAATTTTTGCAGTGGTAGTAAAATCAGGAACACCCAGGTTAAAGAGAAGGTGAAAAAGATACAGTTCAATTGTTCTAACGTTGTAGCTTTGTTTAAATCACAAATACTAAAATGTCCAGTACACGAATGCATGTCATCTACCATAACCATTCTTCTCCCTTGTCGAAATGACCAATTGAAACTAACGAATATTAACCTTTGAGGTATTAGCAAATACGAGAAGAGCAAGAAAGAATGCATGGATAAAACTAGGAAGTTTACCAGAAGATTAAAACATGGTGTAAGAAACAAATCAACATAACATCGGTTCAAAAAAAAACAGACAAAAATACACAATCTTATATTTCAAATCAATTTGAAAGAAATTCCCACTTAATCCAAGGATCCAAGTGCAAATCCAAGGATGTGCAGGCAAAATAAAATGGAACGCCGTAAACTGCTTCTTGAAGAGAAAACTGTAAAAATGACATGATCACAATTTTCAAGTGGTAGTTTTGCTTCCTTAATGATCAAAAAACTGCAAATTTTGTGGTGCTTGGTCTCCATCTGCAGCATGAACATACTGTCAGCAAGACATCTTTGAAATGAAATTTGCATTTAAAAGAGCTCCCGTAACTGATTGGTATGTTACCAGCCATGCCAATTCACCTGAGCATACTTTGACCAACACTGTCATAGTGTTGGCTAGATTTGGATCAGGAGGAGGAAACTGGAGGCCCAGCAGCCGGTCCTCATTGGGAGATCAGAAGTGGAGAGGGTCAGCAACTTTAAATTCCTCGGCATTATCATTTCAGAAGGTCTGTCCTGGGCCCAGCACATAAGTGCAATTACGAAGAAAGCTTGGCAGCACCTCGACTTCCTCAAAGATTTGCAAAGGTGCAGCATGACATCTAAAACTTTGCCAAAATTCTACAGTTGTGTGGTAGAGAATTGTCTGGCTGCATCACAGCCTGGTATGGAAACACCAATGCATTTGAAAAGAAAATCCTTACAAGAAATAATGGATATCACCCAGTCCATCATGGGTAAAGCCCTCATCACCATTGAGCACATCTACACGCAGCACTGTCACAAAAAAGCAGCATCCATTATCAGGGACCCCACCACCTAGGCCATGCTCTCCTCTCACTGCTGCCATCAGGAAGAAGGTACAGGAACCTCAGGACTCACACTACCACTTTCAGGAACAGTTATTACCCCTCAGCCATCAGGTTCTTGAACCAGGGAGGATAACTTCACTCAACTTCACTTGCCCCATTGCTGAATTGTTCCCACAACCTATATGGACTCACTTTCAAAGACACTTCATCTCGCGCTCTCAATATTTATTGTGTATTTATTATTATTATTATTATCATTACTTTTTTCTTTTGTATTTGCACATTGGTTCTTTGTCCACCTTGGTGGGTGCGGTTTTTCATTGATTCTATTATGGTTCTTGGATCTACTGAGTATGCCCGCAAGAAAACAAATCTCAGGGCTGTATATAATGACATATATGCACTTTGATAATAAATTTACTTTGAACACTTTGACCAAGTATAGTGTAGGTACTTAATTTCCTCAGGATGCTGCTCAAACAGCTCTACCTATTTCTCCACAAGGAGCTGATATTTGTTTTGTCGAATTATTTCGGTAAATTTCCTTTTACATTTGGCAGAGTTATTTTTTGTAAACAAGACCAGAGATAAATTCCCAAAAGCCTCATTTGGATAAAGGCAGCGTGTGTTTTATAAATAATCAATGAGACAGTTTGCACCTTGCTTGTCTTCTAGAGATTGGGTGGGAAAGGTAGACTACCTATTAAAATGGCTAGAAAATTTTGGCATGCCCCAATTGATCTTTACCAATTTTTATCAATGCACCATAGAAAGCACATGACCAAAAGAAACCGCAGAGAGCTGTGGAAGTAGCTCAGCACATCAAGGAAACTAGACACCCTTCCATGGACTCTGTCTACATTGCTCACTGCCTCAGTAAAGCAGCCAGCATAATCAAAGACCCCACTCACCCCAGACATTCTCTCTTCTCCCCTCTTCCATCAGGCAAAAGATTTAAAGCCTGAAAACGTGTACAACCAGGTTCAAGGACAGCTTCTACCCCACTGTTATATGACAATAAAATGGCTGTGTAATACAGTAAGTTGGACTATTGACTGCACAATCTACCTCATTATGATCTTGCACCTTATTGTCTACCTGCACTGCATTTTTCTGTATTTGTCACACTCACCAGCAACTTTTATGTGTGTTGCTTGAATTTCCAGCATCTGCAGAATTCCTGTTGTTTGCTATTCTGCTCATTATTGTTTTAACTTGTGCTACCTCAATGCACTGTGTAAAAACAGTATGCAAGTCAAGCTTTTCACTGCATCTCAGTACTTGTGACAATAATAAACCAATTATTATTTGTGGCTTTGATCGTGTGGCTATCCAGAATTTTTTTCCCAGGGCTGAAATGATTAACATGAGGGACATAGTTTTAAGGTGCTTGGATGTGGGTACAGAGGGGATGTCAGGGGTAAGTTTTTCTCACAGAGAGCGGTGGGTGCGTAGAATGCATTGCTGGTGATGGGGAGGGAGGCGGATACAATAGGTCTTTTAAGAGACTCTTAGATAGGAACATGGAGCTTAGAAAAATAGAAGGCTATGCAGTAGGGAAATCCTAGGCAGTTTCCAGAGTAGGTTGCATGATCAGCACAACATTGTGGGCCAAAGGGCCTGTAATGTGCTGTAGATTTCTATGTTCTATGTTCAAAACCAACCTCAGTTCCAGTTATGAGGAACCTCTTTCATGTAAACAAAAAGAAACTATTTCCTCAAGCAGAGGGTCAAAAACCAATGGACATAGATTTAAAGTAATTGGTAGAAGAATTGGAGGGAGGGGAATAAATTTCTTTATATTCTCGGAGGATGGTACAGGTTCAGAGCTCACTTCCTGAAAGTCTGGTAGAGGCAGAAACCCGAAGCACATCTAAAAAGTACTTGACCCACAGAGCTAGTGTCCAAGCACTGGGCTGTATCTTTTGGTTTCATGGTTTTATATGCTTGAAGTGTGCTTTCAGCCAGCTGCATGTACTTTGGTGCTCTGTAGATGCCAAGAAAAATTTCAACAACTTCCTTGAAAGCCTTCCATGTGATTTTCTCCTGTCCCACTAAAAATTCTTCAAATTGCCTGTCATTGATGACCTGTTTGATTTGTGGACCAACAAAAATGCTTTCCTTAATCTTGGCATCAGTTATTCTGGAAAACATCTGTCTCAAATATCAAAATCCTTCATAGAAATTTTTGTGCCTGGTGATAGCAAATTCCATCCTTACAGTCCTGAACCCAATAATTATTACTAAAACCTGTCCTGCCATGCAGCAGCCGCGCTGCCTAAGCGTGCCCAAGCATGCCTGGTTAAGATAGGAAACTTTCCAGCTTACATTGTAGGCAACATTTTAATTGACTTGAATTATGAATTGAAATAATAAACATAAGTTTATTAAAAATGGTGCGTGATAGGGAAATTTCATGGTGATTTTCATGATCAGTAGCCCAAAGTTCATAAGATACACCTAAAGGTATTCAGGAAACAAAATCTTTGTTGTCCAATGTAATTAGTCAGAATCTCCTACTGCTTCTGTTTGAAGTTGAAAGTTAGCTCTCAATCAACCACATCTCACTTTGTACAAACAACAGATAGGAGTAGAGGTCATGAAATCACTGGTCAAACATACCAACAGGGGAAGCCATTACACCAATCCTGTGACTTTACACGATCCTTATTCCCCTGAACATAGAGAATGAGGGATATTTTGATAGAGGTCTACAAAACTATAAGGGGTATGGAAAGAGGAAATGTAAGTAGGCTTTTTCCTCCAAGGTTGGGTGAGATGAGAGCTGGAGATCATGAGTTAAGGGTAAAAGGTGAACTGTTAAAGGGGAACATGAGGGGAAAATGAAGATAATGCCTGACTGAAAAGAGAAGGGAGAATATATATAAGGTAGATCTTTTAAAATGGCTTCCTTCTGTGGCACAACTTGAAAATTTTTCTATGAACCTCAAAATGGTGATTGTTGGCTTCCTTCTTGACCTGCTGCAGATTGTGTGGTGAAAGTCCGCCATTAATTTCAGTTCCAGATATCCATCCCAACAATGAAGGCAATACACTCAACACACATCAAAGTTGCTAGTGAACGCAGCAGGTCAGGCAGCATCTCTAGGAAGAGGTACAGTCGACGTTTCGGGCCGAAACCATTCGTAAGGACTAACTGAAGGAAGAGCTAGTAGCTCCTCCAATACCGCCGAACGATATCAGCTTTACTCGACTCCTTCAGGTTCGGTACTTTAGTAATGTCTTCACTCTCCAATACTACTGAAAAGATACACCAACAAATCTGGCAGCTATTGGTGAAACTGCTGGCACAACACTTCTGTACCGTACAATGGGAAGTAAAGCTCTGATTTAAAACAAACTGCGTCATGGGATGAATATGCAGCATAGCGGGAGGATCTGACTGATGATTTAAACTGAAAACCTAACTGCGTCACCAGGGGTCTCCCTTTTATACCCCTGGTGAACATGTCATCACGTGATCTCACATCAGCAGGAAAATTACATCATGTGACCTCCACAAAACCATTACATCATACTCATCAGCTACTCAATTACATCATGGTCATAACACAGTCACAAGATATCCATGAGGTATGTAACATGTGTATAATTAAGTTTAAGGTGGAATTGATTGAGGTGGGTTCAATGGTATTATTACGAAGTGGCAAATGTGGCGTCAATTGTAGCTCAGGAGAAATTTCATTCTATTTATTTATTTATTCATTTGTTTATCTACCTATCTATTGTACAGAGGAGAAAAGATCCCTCCCGTCCTTCGAGTCACACCACCCAGCAACCCTTGATTTAACCCTAGCCTAATCATGGGACAATTCACAAAGTCCAATTAACCCACAAACTGGTACAACTTTGGACGGTGGGAGGAAACTGGAGCACCTGGAGAAAACCCACATGGTCACGGGGAGAACGTACAAACTCCTTACGGCCAGCGGTGTGAATTGAACCTGAGTCGCTCATACTACGGAGCATTCAGCTAACCACCATGCTGCTTAGTTTCAGTTGGTACATGGATGGAAGAGTACAGAGTGATACGGTCCGAGTGCAGGTCAGTAGGACAACGCAGAAGATCAGGCTAGCATGGATTCAATGGGCCAAAAGGCCTGTTTCTAGCTATAGTACTCTATGCCTCTAAATACTTGCATAGGGGTACTTGAGGGTGTGTGTTGGGAAGGGCCAGGAGGCATATGGGAATGCAGGAAATTGAGATTAGCTGGGTGGGCACCGTGGTCAGCATCGACTCGATGGGCCAAAGGGCTATGCTGTTATGCGCTATTACTCTGTTGCTCTAAGGCAATAAAGACAGAGCCAGTCAAATAACATCAATGAATAAACAATGTTTCTGAATTTATTTTCCTAATTCCCCAGCATCTGGGATGTTTTTTCTTTTTAATGACACTGAAGTTTAAAATTGAGTCTTTTCACCTCAGCAGCTCCCTGCTCTTCGACCATTATATCAGACAGTATCCTTGTTCACTGCAAGAGAAGCCCGATGAATCACGCTGCCCAGCGACCTACCTATTTAACCCTAGCCTCATCACAAGGCAACCTACATTGACCGATTCACCTACTCAGCAGTACGTCTTTGGACTGTGGGAGGAAACTGGAGCACCCGGAGGAAACCCACGCAGTCACAGGAAGGATGTGCAAACTTCTTGGGGACCGCGTCGGAACTAGACTCCGAACTCGGATGTCCCGAGCTGTAATATTATCATATTAATCACTACTGTACAAAGGATACCATGTGAGCAGAACATGTTGTTGAAAAACTTCAAATATATCCGGCTCGATTTTAATTAGTAAAGACACCTCAAATGAATATTAATTCTTTATTGTTTATTATCTGTCCATGTTTTTAAACAGAGTTAAAATTACTCTTGTAGCCCCCGGTAAGCCTCAGGCTTGCTCAGCTCACTTCTGTCCAGAGGGAGCAGCCTTCGGCCCGGCCAAACTGGGTAATCAAGTTTGTGTGGATGCTGTGTGATGTCCACCCCGCCAAATAACAGACAATACACCATATGCAATTAAATGATTACACTTTATAGATCTTACTGGAACTATGTAATTAGTAGGGATAAAATATAAAAAGTAAGTAAAAGGCGCCAAGCTTATCAAAGTTCAACCACTTCGTGCACACAGTTGGAGGTCAATTAACAGAGTTTTCTTTCCACCATTCGATCCCCTCCGACCTCCTCAACCCACCGCCTGGTGCCAACCACGGTGGTCAACCAGATGCTCCACACAAGTCTGTCTTCATCTGTTCTCCTCGCCGAAGACCCTGGGCCTCGGACTGCGGCTTGGGGTACGCCCCGCCGCCCAGCTTACAGTATTGAGTCGCCTCTCTCTGTCCCCATCGCGCCTTCGGCCACAAAGCCCACAAAAAGCGATAGCTTACAGACACACAAGAAAGAATGACATCTATCCCAAAGGATTCGTTCATTCTCTTATCAATAATATAACCCAAACAAGCAGAGAGAGAGAGAGAACTCCTTACATCGCAGTTAGTATTACAGAAAAGACATTTTTATTATAACATGACAAAGAAGCCATTTTGTTAGCCTTCGCAGTAACATAATAGAACAAACCCCTTACACTCTCAGTATACTGTGCCTGTTAATATGATTAATAAAATTACCAGCAATGCTATTTGCATTAATACTTAACGGATGGATCCTAAAACATTATGTTTTGTTTTATAAACATGAGAAAATCTGCAGCTTGCTGGAAATCCAAAGCAACACACAAAAAATGCTGGAGGAATTCAGCAGGTCGGGCATCATCTCTGAAAAAGAGTAAACACTTCAACATTTCGGGCTGAGACCTCTCAACAGGCCTGGAAAGGAAGAGCAGTCAGAGTAAGAAGGTGGGAGGAGGGGAGGAAGAAGTACAAGGTGGTAGGTGACAGGTGAAACCGGGAGGGAGTGAAGTAAAGAGCTGGGAAGTTGATAGATGAAAGAGCTAAAGGGCTGGAGAAGGGGGAATCTGAAAGGAGAGGGTGGAAGACCATGGAAGAAAGGGAAGGAGAAAGGAACACCAGAGGGAGATGATGGGCAGAGAAGGAAATGAGGTTCTTTGTTTTGTTCTAAAGGCTACAAAAACACCACAGATCTTGACAATTTTTTATCACTACATCATAGATTTGAGAAATTACAGTTCAAATCACATAATCTCTCCAATTAGAAACAGGCCATTTACTGTGTGCTTGTCCAGACCAAAATGGTTTCTTTTAATATACCCATCAGTTTAATATCATTCCTCAGTTTCCTTCCCAATCCCGTAATTTCTAATGTAGTCTAATCTCACTTTCCTCATCCCAGCCCTGAGGCATTCCACCCAGTCACTTTACTCTCTCTGGCCGTTTCTCCTTGAGTAAACAACCCAGCCCTTTTCACTTCACCAAGATTTAAATTTGAATTTATCACTGAGATTTATTTGTATATACTGCTGAGTGATTTGTTCCATTGCAAGGGTCAATGTAGGAAGGTTAGGTGATCCTTACCCCAGCCGTGGTCAAGGAGCTAGCCTGAATCCACTGGGTCTCAGACCTCAGTGTTAGAAAGAGAGGACTCCTGGCTCTCTGCTTGCTCAGAGCTGGGTTTGGGAATTACCAGGTGTTACTTTTACACATTCTGGCGCCTACGTTTCCTCCAGCGCTTCCTGGCTTAGAAGGTGAGGCCGACTATGCCAAGCAGGGCCACAGTGATGGCAGTAGAGATGCCCACTGCCACCCTGTGTCCACTGGAGTGACTTTTGTCAAACAAGTTGCGGGCATCCGAGATGGGGACCACTCTCCACAGATTGGTGGCTGTGTCCTTCACCCAAGGCTTCTGGTACTCGGTCATGACCAGCACCGTATTGGTGGAGCCAGTGGTGAGCAGAGGAAGGTGCAAGAACGGGGGCAGGTTGATGGGGGCCAGTTTGAGATTATTAAAGGAGCCGGACTTCACACAGTACAGGATCTGGCAGCTGTCACTGATACTAGCCAGGTGCTGGCTGTAACCTTCTGGACAGCGCTTGGGATAAGCAGTGGCCCTGTCCGGGTTCTGAGCCGGCTCAGCCAGCGGGTTGCCTGCCTCACAGCTGAAGAAGCCGCCAAAGCGCAGCGAGTAGCGGAGGCCCATCTCATAGTCCTCACTCACACAGACCTGCAGGTGCTGGAAGAGCTGCAGGGGGTAGAAGGCCGTGGGGCACGAGTGGCCCTGGGTCACCGGGTTGCTAGACTTGGAGCTGTAGAGGCCGCCAAAGAGGTAGCCGCTGTTCTGGGGCACAGTGGTGCTGGGCGTCGCTGCGCACCAGTACGACTCAAAGCGGGCCCTGTTCACGTAATAAACATTACTACACACATCCTCGCAGCAGCTCCCTATAATCCAACAGGATTCGCAGTGCTGGTGACACTCGTACCGGCTGAGACCCTCCTCCCTTTGGCCCGAGTACAGGTGAATGGCCGAGTAACCAGGAGGGCAGCTGAAAGCCCCCGTCAGCGGGTTCTTCTGGGCCAGGGACTGACACAGTGACTCAGCGTCTGGTCCTGACACAGGGGTACACTCCTGGTAGACACCACCAAAGGTGAAATTGGTGCCTACCCCCTTACAGGAGCCATCGTCAACGTTGGCCTGGAAATTGAAGTTGGTTGACTTGATATCCACACAGCCAGGGCGGAAGTTAACTCTGTAGTAGAGATTGATGGCCCTCTTGATAGCCCAGGAGAGCTTGGTCACCGTGGGTTTCGGCAGCTCGGGTAGCTTGGATGGGGTGACAAAGAAATTGAGGGGCTGCCCGCTCCTGTCGATGGCCACTAGGTGGTTGGTGATTTCCTGCTGCCACTTCTGCAGAGTGATTCCAGGGTAAAAGGGCACACCGCCATTACTCTCAATCCTCGAGTGCGTCCTGTTGCCCACGTAATACCTGGTGAACTGATCAGGGCTCTCCTCGTGACTGTTCAAGTTCAGGCTCAGGTTTGCGCCCAAGTTCACCACGTTGAAGAAGGTGGCTCCTGCCGAAGCACTGATGCTCGACTTCTGGCTCCAGCTATCGGACACAAAGCTGGACTTGACCTGGTCCACCTGCACCAGGCTAGCGCCGGCGTCCACACCAGTCAGGACATGGGTCCCATAGTTAAGAACAAGTAACTGGGCATAGTAATCGGCAGCCCTGGTCTGGTTGTTCTCAATGTGGTTGGCAATCTCAATCAGTTGCTGCTTGAAGCCCGCATCCAGCTTGAAGTTGGGTATGGATTTAACGTGGTAAATTAAATTCCTCACCTGGATTCTGGTGGTTATGCTGCTGTCCCGCACCTGAGCAGTCTTGATCCTCTCAAAACTGGCGGAGAATTTTGCATTCAGGATAGAGAGGAAGGATATCTCAGAGTTGACCGAGGCACTGGTGGTGCTTTTGTAATCCATCCAGCTGTTCATCATATCTGCCATAATATCCAAGCTGGTCTGCTTCCGGGGTACCACGTAGACCTGGTCTGGGATAAAGTATTCCCCATCCTCACTGGTCTTGCACTGTGAGTAGCTGATGGTCATTACTCGACCTCGGTCGAGGTTCCGCAGGTTGTCCCAGCCCCCTCCAGGCAGAACCTCAAGAGCTGTCAAGCTTTGCTGTTTCCTACAGTTTGACAAACCATCTCCACTTGGCTCTTGAAGGCTGTTGTCTGTTGCCCTCACTGAGAGAACGCAAAGAAACGCATGGGCCAAAACCAGAGATATCTTTAAGGATTTCATCCTCTCACCTCATTACACGGTCAGGTCTCCTGGCTTGTGAGCTACTGATGCTAATGGTTTCCTGTTTTTTAGCAGGCTTCTTTCTGTTTCAGTCCCGTAACCCTGATTCAAAATGAAACTAAACAGAGGAAATGCCAAATTGTGCATTCTCACAATGCAAAACAAATTTTTTCAGAAGTGTTGCTTTCTCAGAATTTTTTTTGTTTATGATAGACTGCTTGAAGACAAACACAAATATAATTTCAGACTACTTGTATCACATAGGAACTTGGAGAAACAACAAATTAACTTTTATTGAATATAATGAGTTAAATTGCATAATGCTGATGCTTTGCAATAGTTCAACTAAGTTAATAATATTCTGTTCATGATTTTCATTTGTACTCAGTGACTGAGGCTTCTCACTTAAGCGTCCAACAATAATTCACCAGCATTTATGGATTCCAGTTGCCCTAGTATCTTTTCTCCATGACCGCAATGTCCTGGTGAAACCTTCCACCCTGCTCATCACTGACAGCACCAAGATTTGCAGGGAAGATGTCTAAATGGGAATGCAGAAAATGAATCTTTAGTGAAATGTTGCATTTCATGGTTTTATATGCTTGAAGCATGCTTTCAACCAGCTGCATGTAGTTTGGTGCCCTGTAGATGCCAAGACAAATTTCAACAACTTCTATGTGATTTTCTCCGGTCCCACTAGAAATTCTTCAAATTGCCTGTCGTTGATGACCTGTTTGATTTGTGGACCAACAAAAGTGCTTTCCTTAATCTTGGCATAGTTATTCCGGGAAACATCTGTCTCAAATATCAAAATCCTTCATAGAAATTTTTGTGCCTGGTGATAGCAAATTCCAGCCTTACAGTCCTGAACCCAATAATTATCACTAAAACCTGTCCTGCCATGCAGCAGCCGCGCTGCCTGAGCGTGCCCAAGCATAAGTTTATTAAAAATGGTGCGTGATAGGGAAATTTCATGGTGATTTTCCTGATCAGTAGCCCAAAATTCATAAGATACACCTAAAGGTATTCAGAAAACAAAATCCTTGTTGTCCAGTGTAATTAGTCAGAATCTCCTACTGCTTCTGTTTGAAATTGAAAGTTAGCTCTCAATCAACCATATCTCACTTTGTACAAACAACAGATAGGAGTAGAGGTCATGAAATCACTGGTCAAACATACCAACAGGAGAAGCCATTACACCAATCCTGTGACTTTACACAGATCCTTATTCCCCTGAACATAAGAGAATGAGGGATATTTTGATAGAGTCTACAAAACTATAAGGGGTATGGATAGAGGAAATGTAAGTATGCTTTTTCCTCCAAGGTTGGGTGAGATGAGAGCTGGAGATCATGAGTTAAGGGTAAAAGGTGAACTGTTAAAGGGGAACATGAGGGGAAAATGAAGATAATGCCTGACGGAAAACAGAAGGGAGAATATATATAAAATAGATCTTTTAAAATGGCTTCCTTCTGTGGCACAACTTTAAAATTTTTCTATGAACCTCAAAATGGTGATTGTTGGCTTTCTTCTTGACCTGCTGCAGATCGTGTGGTGAAAGTTCACCATTAACTTCAGTTCCAGATATCCATCCCAACAATGAAAGCAATACATTCAGTAGATTGGGTACCTAATAAAGTGGCCACTGGGTGTATGTTCATGGTTTTCTGCTGCTTCAAGGTTCGGTGTGTTATGCATTTAGAGATGCTCTTCTGCACACTACTGTTGTAATGTGTGGTTATTCCTGTTGCCTTCCTGTCAGCTTGAACTAGTCTGGCCATTCTCTATCCTTTCCCATTAACAAGGTGTTTTCACCCACAGAACTGCCACTCACTGCATTTTTTTTTGTTTCTCTGTAAGATCTACAGATTACTGTGCATGTAAATCCTAGTAGATCAGATTTTCTGAGATACTCAAACCACCCTGTCTGACACCAACAATCATTCCATGGGCAAAGTCACTTAGATCACATTTTATTCCTATTCTGATGTTTGGTCTGAACAACAACTGAACCTCCTGATCATGTCTGCATGCTCTTCTGCATTGAGTTGCTGCCACATGATTGGCTGATTAGATATTTACATTCATGAGCAGGTGTACCTAACAAAGTGGCCACTGAGTGTAATTGCAAATCACGGTGCCCTCTTGCTGTTCAGCTGCAGCTTCCTGGATTCAGTGCGGTCCTTGGATGCGGCCTGATTCAAGAATGCAACTGTCCTCGTGACTCTGTGGTTTCCTTCCATTGCCTCCCACACTCCAAAGACGTGGTAACTTTTTGTTTGTTAACCCTTATGCAGCTAAATGGCAAAAAGAAATGAGAATGAACGGTGCTAGAAGCTGGTATGGGCCTGATGATCAAACCATCTCGTGAGTTGCAATAAGTATGTAAAGCCAGTATGTGACATACTTTGGAGGAGAAAATGAAGATAATGTTGCCCCTATTTGCCTGCTGCTGTTGTCCTGAGAAATAGACGTTCCGGGTTTGTGAGTTCCAGCCAAAGGAAGTATTTCCATGTTGTTTGTTTCTTTATTTATTTAGAGACATATTGTGGAACAGGCCCTTCCGGTGCAAAGAGATGCACCACCCAGCGACCCACCTATCTAACAACATCTTAATAAATTTAGAATGACGTATGGTTCGTAGGTTAATTGATCATTGTAAATTGCCTTGTGATTAGTCTAAGATTAAATCGGGGGTTGATAGCCAGTGTGGCACAAAGGGCTAGCAGGGCCTACCCTGTGCTGTAACTCTAAAGAAATACCCAGTATGTGGGAGAAAACCAGAACACCAGGAGAAAACCCACACTCTCACGGGGAGAACATATGAACTCCTTAGAGGAGAACTTTATCTCTGATCTCCCAAACTCCTCGCAGATGGTGCCAGAACTGAACTCAGGACTCCAGTTGTTGTGAATCCTGTCGATGATCCATCGTCTTCTGGTGATGGGGAAAATAGGTATCTGGTGTGTATTTGTATCATTACAAATAAATACCATTGAATAATGCTGAGCTGTAGATATAGTGTGTGTCATGTGACTGGCAACAATGACTATATCAATTGAGTCAGGGTTTATAAAAACAAACAAACATTTATTAAACTCTGATCATCAATAGCGAAAAATATTCAAACGACTAATTTAACCAGAAGTTAACTGCTATGTGGCCATTTAACAAACCACCACTCAGTACTAGTTCTTAAAGCAGTAAATGCAAAAACAGTTCTTAAAGTGGTAAATTCAAACACAGTTCTTAGAATGGTAAATTCGTAGGTCCAAGAGATTTCTACAGTCAATTAGGAGAGACTTTCCTTAAGTAAAGAATTCCTCGAATAAGTGACGTTACTGCTGATCCCAGCCGGAACCTGCCTTGTCCACAGGATTCACGACGACGGAAATAAAACGGTTTAAAGGGACTGACCTTTTTCTCTGTAGCATAGACACTGCACAACCTTTTCTGTTTTAGCAGAGGTTGTCTCATGCAGATCACTCTTTCTTGAATGAAGATTCAATAATGGTCGATCCTCTTCAATACCGCTGAACGATATCAGCTTTACTCGACTCTTTCAGGTTCCGTACTTTAGTAATGTCTTCACTCTCCAATACTACTGAAAAGGTACACCAACAAATCTGGCAGCTATTGGTGAAACTGCCGGCACAACACTTCTGAACCTTACAATAAGAAGTAACAACAGGAATTCTGCAAATGCTGGAAATTCAAGCAACACACATCAAAGTTGCTGGTGAACGCAGCAGGCCAGGCAGCATCTCTAGGAAGAGGTACAGTCGACGTTTCAGGCCGAGACCCTTCATCAGGACTAACTGAAGGAAGAGTTAGTCATGGGACGAATACACAGTATAGCGGGAGTATCTGACTGACAATTTAAACTGAAAACCTAACTGCGTCACCAGGGGTCTCCTTTTTATACCCGTGGTGAACATGTCATCATGTGACCTCACATCGGCAGGAAAATTACATCATGCAATCTCCACAAAACCATTACATCATGCTCATCAGCTACTCAATTACATCATGGTCATAACACAGTCACAAGATATCCATGAGGTATGTAACATGTGTATAATTAAGTTTAAGGTGGAATTGATTGAGGTGGGTTCAATGGTATTATTACGAAGTGGCAAATGTGGCGTCAATTGTAACTCAGGAGAAATTTCATTCTATTTATTTATTTATTCATTTGTTTATCTACCTACCATTGTACAGAGGAGAAAAGATCCCTCCCGTCCTTCGAGCCACACCACCCAACATCCCTTGATTTAACCCTAGCCTAATCACGGGACAATTCACAAAGGCCAATTAACCCACAAACTGGTACAACTTTGGACAGTGGGAGGAAACTGGAGCACCTGGAGAAAACCCACATGGTCACGGGGAGAACGTACAAACCCCTTACGGCCAGTGGTGAGAATCCAACCCGAGTCGCTCGTACTACAGAACGTTGAGCTAACCACCACGCTACCTTGTGCTTAGTTTGAGTTGGTACATGGATGGAAGCGTACAGAGTGATATAGTCTGAGTGCAGGTCAGTAGGACAAGGCAGAAGATCAGGCTAGCATGGACTCGATGGGCCAAAAGGCTTGTTTCTATGCTGTAGTGCTCTATGACTCTAAATACTTGCATAGGGGTACTTGAGGGAGTGTGTTGGGAAGGGCCAGGAGGCATATGGGCTTAATGCAGGAAATTGGGATTAGCTGGGTGGGCAACGTGGACAGCATGGACTCGATGGGCCAAGGGGCCATGCTGTTCTGCTCTATTACTCTGTTACTCTAAGGTAGCGGTCCCCAACCACCGGGCTGCAAAGCATTTGCTACCGGGCCGCGAGGAAACGATATGATTTGGCGATATGAGTCAGCTACACCTTTCCTCATTCCCTGTCACGCCCACTGTTGAGCCATTACGCATGCGAGGTCATTACCTGCGCGTTATCCATGTCAGTGCGGGAAGAGATCAACTCCTCGAGCTTGCAAATGATGGCGGGCTGAAAAGTATGTTTGACATAACATCTCTGCCTGTATTCCGGATTAAAGTCAAGGCTAAATATCCTGAGATAGCCACGAAAGCACTGAAAACGTTGCTTCCATTTCCAACATATCTCTGCAATGAATGCAACGAAAACTAAATTGCGGAATAGATTGGACATAAGGAACCCCATTTGACTATCGCTGTCTCCCATCACCCCTCGATGGGACCGTCTTGTTGCAGGAAAACAAGCCCAGGTCTCCCATTGATTCTGCCGTATTGGTGTGTTGCAATGATTTTATATGTTCATACAGGGAAAATATGTGCTGCGTGTTTAATATCCAAACGTTACTTAAAATGTTATGGTGTTATTGACTTATATAACCATATAACAATTACAGCACGGAAACAGGCGATCTCTGCCCTTCTACTCCATGCCGATATCTACTCTCACCTAGTCCCACTGACCTGCACTCAGCCCATAACCCTCCATTCCTTTCCTGTCCATATACCTATCCAATTTTACTTTAAATGATAATATCGAACCAGCCTCTACCATTTCTACTGGAAGTTCGCTCAACACTTACTTCAAGCTCCCGTGTCCTCCCCTGATAATTGACTTATCGCTATATTCATGCGAGGAAAATATGCACTGTGTGTTTAATATTAAATTCGTTAGATAAACCTTTTTAGAGACGAAATTGAGTGTATTAGTCACTTATCACCTATATTCCGGTCGTGATTAACACCCCCCTCACCCCCAAACAGAATCACCAAAAACGATTTGTAGAAAAAAATCGGCATGTACGCAGATGCGCAAGTCACGCATGCGCACCGGTGCCCACGCAAGGCTTCATGGTCATTGTAGTCTTTGTCCTGGTAAACCCAACATATTTGACTGCAACTCCGTTGGCAACCCTACCTGCCCCCTCCTCCACCCCTCCGCCCCCGGTCGGCCGGTCCGCAAGAATATTGTCAATATGAAACCGGTCCGCAGTGCGAAAAAAGTTTGGGACCCCTGCTCTAAGGCAATAAAGACAGAGCCAGTCAAATAACATCAATGAATAAACAATATTTCTGAATTTATTTTCCTAATTCCCCAGCATCTGTGATGTTTTTCTTTTTAATGACACTCAAGTTTAAAATTGAGTCTTTTCACCTCAGCAGCCTGGGACTTCCTCCCTGCTCTTCAACCATTATATCAGACAGTATCCTTGTTCACTGCAAGAGAAGCCCGATGAATCACGCTGCCCAGCGGCCCACCTACTTAACCCTAGCCGCATCACAAGGCAATCTACATTGACCGATTAACCTACTCACCAGTACGTCTTTGGAAAGTGGAAGGAAACCGGAGCACCCGAAGGAAACCCACGCAGTCACGGGAAGGATGTGCAAACTTCTTGGAGACCATGTCGGAACTAGACTCCGAACTCAGATGTCCCGAGCTGTAATATTATCATATTAACCACTACTGTACAAAGGATAACATTTGAACAGAACACGTTGTTGAAAAACTTCAAATATATCGGGCTCAATTTTAATTAGTAAAGACATCACAAATGGATATTAAAGCTTTATTGTTTTTTATCTGTCCCTGTTTTTAAACAGAGTTAAAATTACTCTTGTAGCCCTCGGTAAGCCTCAGGCTTGCTCAGCTCATTTCTTTCTAGAGGGAGCAGCCTTCGGCCCGGCCAAACTGGGTAATCAAGTTTGTGTGGATGCTGTGTGATGTCCACCCGACCAAATAGCAGATAATACACCATATGCGATTAACTGATTACACTTTATAGATCTTACTGGAACTATGTAATTAGTAGGGATAAAATATAAAAGGTAGTAAAAGGCGCCAAGCTTATCAAAGTTCAACCACTTCGTGCACACAGTTGAGCTCAATTAACAGAGTTTTCTTTCTACCATTCAAACCCCCCCGACCTCCTCGACCCACCGCCTGGGGCCAACCACGGTGGTCGACCAGATGCTCCACACGAGTCTGTCTTTGTCTCCCCTCCTCACCGAAGACCCTGGGCCTCGAACTCCGGCTCGGGTTCCGCCCCGCTGCCCAGTTTACAGCATCGCGTCTCCTCTCTCTGTCCCCATCAGGCCTTCTGCCCCACAGCCCGCAAAAAACAAAAGTTTACAGACACACAAGAAAGAATGACCTAATGGGTTCGTTCATTCTCTTATCAATAATATAACCCAAACAAGCAGAGAGAGAGAGAGAACTCCATACATCGCAGTTAGTATTACAGAAAAGCCATTTTTATTATAACATGACAAAGAAGCCATTTTGTTAGCCTTCGCAGTAACATAATAGAACAAACCCCTTACACTCTCAGTATACAGTGCCTGTTAATATGATTAATAAAATTACCAGCAATGCTATTTGCATTAATACTTAACGGATGGATCCTAAAACATTATGTTTTGTTTTATAAACATGAGAAAATCTGCAGCTTGCTGGAAATCCAAAGCAACACACAAAAAATTCTGGAAGAATTCAGCAGGTCGGGCATCATCTCTGAAAAAGAGTAAACACTTCAACATTTCGGGCTGAGACCTCTCAACAGGCCTGGAAAGGAAGAGCAGTCAGAGTAGGAAGGTGGGAGGAGGGGAGGAAGAAGTACAAGGTGGTAGATGACAGGTGAAACCGGGAGGGGGTGAAGTAAAGAGGTGGGAAGTTGATAGATGAAAGAGCTAAAGGGCTGGAGAAGGGGGAATCTGAAAGGAGAGGGTGGAAGACCATGGAAGAAAGGGAAGGAGAAAGGAACACCAGAGGGAGATGATGGGCAGAGAAGGAAATGAGGTTCTTTGTTTTGTTCAAAGGGCTACAAAAACACCACAGATCTTGACATTTATTCATCATTACATCATAGATTTAAGAAATTACAGTTCAAATCGCATAAACTTTACAATTAGAAACAGCCCATTTAATGTGTGTTCATCTGGACCAAAATGGTTTCTTTTAATATACCCATCAGTCTAATATCATTCCTCAATTTCCTTCCCAATCCCGTAATTTCTAATGTAGTCTAATCTCACTTTCCTCATCCCGGCCCTGAGGCATTCCACCCAGTCACTTTACTCTCTCTGGCTGTTTTTCCTTGAGTAAACAACCCAGCCCTTTTCACTTCACCAAGATTTAAAT
Organism: Mobula birostris; assembly: GCF_030028105.1. Classification (NCBI taxonomy): domain Eukaryota; kingdom Metazoa; phylum Chordata; class Chondrichthyes; order Myliobatiformes; family Myliobatidae; genus Mobula; species Mobula birostris. The sequence goes on along the minus strand of NC_092376.1, from coordinate 21,134,330 downwards.
TCAAATTAATCCCTGAGATCTATTTGTATATACTGCTGAGTGATTTGTTCCATTGCAAGGGTCAGTGTAGGAAGGTTAGGTGATCCTTACCCCAGCTGTGGTCAAGGAGCTAGCCTGAATCCACTGGGTCTCAGGCCTTGGTGTTTGAAAGAGAGGACTCCTGGCTCTCTGCTTGCTCAGAGCTGGGTTTGGGAATTACCAGGTGTTACTTTTACACATCCTGGCGCCTACATTTCCTACAGCGCTTCCTGGCACAGAAGATGAGGCCGATTATGCCAAGCAGGGCCACAGTGATGGCAGTAGAGATCCCACCGCCACCCCGGGTCCTCTGGAGTGACTGGTGTCAAACAAGTTGCGGGCATCCGAGACGGGGGCCACTCTCCACAGATTGGTGGCTGTGTCCTTCACCCAAGGCTCCTGGTACTCGGTCATGACCAGCACCATATTGGTGGAGCCAGTGGTGAGCAGAGGAAGGGGCAAGAACGGGGGCAGGTTGATGGGGGCCAGGTTGAGATTATTAAAGGAGCCGGACTTCACACAGTACAGGATCTGGCAGCTGTCACTGATACTAGCCAGGTGTCGGCTGTAACCTTCTGGACAGCGCTTGGGATAAGCAGTGGCCCTGTCCGGGTTCTGAGCCGGCTCAGCCAGCAGGTTGCCTGCCTCACAGCTGAAGAAGCCACCAAAGGGCAGCGAGTAGCGGAGGCCCATCTCATAGTCCTCACTCACACAGACCTGCAGGTGCTGGAAGAGCCGCAGGGGGTAGAAGGCCGTGGGGCACGAGTGTCCCTGGGTCACCGGGTTGCTAGACTTGGAGCTGTAGAGGCCGCCAAAGAGGTAGCCGCTGTCTGGGGCACAGTGGTGCTGGGCGTCGTTGCGCACCAGTACGACTCAAAGCGGGCCCTGTTCACGTAATAAACATCACCACACACATCCTCGCAGCAGCTCCCTACAACCCAACAGGATTGGCAGTGCTGGTGACACTCGTACCGACTGAGACCCTCCTCCCTTTGGCCCGAGTACAGGTGAATGGCCGAGTAACCAGGAGGGCAGCTGAAAGCACTGGTCAGTGGGTTCTTCTGGGCCAGGGACTGACACAGCGACTGAGCGCCTGGTCCTGACACAGGGGTACACTCCTGGTAGACACCACCAAAGGTGAAATTGGTGTCTACCCCCTTACAGGAGCCATTGTCGACGTTGGCCTGGAAATTGAAGTTGGTTGACTTGATATCCACACAGCCAGGGTGGAAGTTAACTCTATAGTAGAGATTGATGGCCCTCTTGATAGCCCGGGAGAGCTTGGTCACCGTGGGTTTCGGCAGCTCGGGTAGGTTGGATGGGGTGACAAAGAAATTGAGGGGCTGCCCGCTCCTGTCGATGGCCACTAGGTGGTTGGTGATTTCCTGCTGCCACTTCTGCAGAGTGATTCCAGGGTAAAAGGGCACACCGCCATTACTCTCAATCCTCGAGTGCGTCCTGTTGCCCACGTAATACCTGGTGAACTGATCAGGGCTCTCCTCGTGACTGCTCAAGTTCAGGCTCAGGTTTGCGCCCAAGTTCACCACGTTGAAAAAGGTGACTCCTGCCGAAGCACTGATGCTCGACTTCTGGCTCCAGCTATCAGACACAAAGCTGGACTTGACCTGGTCCACCTGCACCAGGCTAGCGCCGGCGTCCACACCAGTCAGGACATGGGTCCCATAGTTAAGAACTAGTAACTGGGCATAGTAATCGGCAGCCCTGGTCTGGTTGTTCTCAATATGGTTGGCAATCTCAATCAGCTGCTGCTTGAAGCCCACATCCAGCTTGAAGTTGGGTATGGATTTAACGTGGTACATTAAGTTCCTCACCTGGATTCTGGTGGTTATGCTGCTGTCCTGCACTTGATGAGTATTGATCCTCTCAAAACTGGCGGAGAATTTTGCATTCAGGATAGAGAGGAAGGACACCTCAGAGTTGACCGAGGCACTCGGGGTGCTTTTGTAATCCAGAACACAAAATAATCTGCAGATGCTGGGGCCAAAGCAACACTCACAACACGCTGGAGGAACTCAGCAGGTCAGGTAGCATCCGTGGAAAAGTTTGGTTGACGTTTTGGGGTGGAACCCTGACAAAGGGTTCCGGCCCCAAACGTCGACCGATCTTTTCCACAGATGCTGCCCAACCTGCCGAGTTCCTCCAGCGTGTTGTGAGTGTTGCTTTTGTAATCCATCCAGCTGTTCATCATATCTGCCATAATATCCAAGCTGGTCTGCTTCCGGGGTACCACGTAGACCTGGTCTGGGATAAAGTATTCCCCATCCTCACTGGTCTTGCACTGTGAGTAGCTGATGGTCATTACTCGACCTCGGTCGAGGTTCCGCAGGTTGTCCCAGCCCCCTCCAGGCAGAACCTCAAGAGCTGTCAAGCTTTGCTGTTTCCTACAGTTTGACAAACCATCTCCACTTGGCTCTCGAAGGCTGTTGTCTGTTGCCCTCACTGAGAGAACGCAAAGAAACGCATGGGCCAAAGCCAGAGATGTCTTTAAGGATTGCATCATAGAAATATAGAGAAAAGAAGTTTTTCCTAATCTCGGTCCTAAAATGCTTCCCCTTTATCCTCAAACTATGACCCCTCATTCTGGACTTCCCCAACATCGGGAACAATCTTCCTGCATCTAGCCTGTCCAATCCCTTTAGGATTTTATATGTTTCAATAAGATCCCCCCTCAATCTTATAAGCCTAGCCGATCCAGTCCTTCATCATATGAAAGTCCTGCCATCCCAGGAATCAATCTGGTGAACCTTCTTTGTACTCCCTCTATGGCAAGAATGTCTTTCCTCAGATTAGGGGACCAAAACTGCACACAGTACTCCAGGTGTGGTCTCACCAAGGCCTTGTACAACTGCAGTAGTACCTCCCTGCTCCTGTACTCGAATCCTCTTGCTATGAATGCCAGCATACCATTTGCCTTTTTCACCGCTTGCTGTACCTGCATGCCCACTTTCAATGATTGGTGTATAATGACACCCAGGTCTCGTTGCACCTCCCCTTTTCCTAATCGGCCACCATTCAGATAATAATCTGTTTTCCTGTTTTTGCCACCAAAGTGGATAACCTCACATTTATCCACATTAAATTGAATCTGCCATGAATTTGCCCACTCACCCAACCTATCCAAGTCACCCTGCATCCTCTTAGCATCCTCCTCACAGCTAACACTGCCGCCCAGCTTCGTGTCATCCGCAAACTTGGAGATGCTGCACTTAATTCCCTCGTCTAAGCTATTAATATATATTGTAAACAACTGGAGTCCCAGCACTGAGCCTTGCGGTACCCCACTAGTCACTGCTTGCCATTCTGAAAAGGTCCCATTTATTCCCACTCTTTGCTTCCTGTCTGCCAACCAATTCTCCATCCACATCAATACCATACCCCCAATACCGTGTGCTTTAAGTTTGCACACTAACCTCCTGTGTGGTACCTTGTCAAAAGCCTTTTGAAAATCCAAATGTACCACATCCACTGGTTCTCTCCTCTCCACTCTACTAGTTACATCCTCAAAAAATTCAATGAGATTCGTCAGACATGATTTTCCTTTCACAAATCCATGCTGACTTTTTCTGATGATTTCACTGCTTTCCAAATGTGCTGTTATCACATCTTTGATAACTGACTCTAGCATTTTCCCCACCACCGATGTTAGGCTAACCGGTCTATAGTTCCCCGATTTCTCTCTCCCTCCTTTTTTAAAAAGTGGGGTTACATTAGCCACCCTCCAATCCTCAGGAACTAGTCCAGAATCTAAAGAGTTTTGAAAAATTATCACTAATACATCCACTATTTCTTGGGCTACTTCCTTAAGCACTCTGGGATGCAGACCATCTGGCCCTGGGGATTTATCTGCCTTTAATTCCTTCAATTTACTTAACACCACTTCCCTACTGACATGTATTTCCCTCAGTTCCTCCATCTCACTAGACCCTCTGTCCCCTACTATTTCCGGAAGATCATTTATGTCCTCCTTAGTGAAGACAGAACCAAAGTAGTTATTCAATTGGTCTGCCATGTCCGCGCATCCTCTCACCTCATTACACGGTGAGGTCTCCTGGCTTGTGAGCTACTGATGCTAATGGTTTCCTGTTTTGTAGCAGGCTTCTTCCTCTTGCAGTCCCATGACCCTGCTTCAAAATGAAACTATACAGGGTAAGTGCCAAAGTACACATATTTACAATGCAAAACAATTTTTTTCAAAAGTGTTGCTTTCTCAGAAATTTTTTTTGTTTATGATAGACTGCTTGAAGATGAACACAAATATAATTTCAGACTACTTGTATCACGTAGGAATTTGGAGAAACAACAAATTAACTTTTATTGAATATAATGAGTTAAATTGCATAATGGTGCTGATGCTTAGCAATAGTTCAACTAAGTTAAAAATATTTTGTTCATGATTTTCATTTGTACCCAGTGTCTGAGGCTTCTTGCTTAAATGTCCAACAATAATTCACCAGCATTGCTGGATCCCAGTTGCCCTGGTACCTTTTCTCCAATGTCCTGGTGAAACCTTTCACCATGCTCGTCACTAACAGCACCAAGATTTGCAGGGAAGAAGTCTAAATGGGAATGCAGAAAATGAATCTTTAGTGACATGCTGCATTTCATGGCTTTATATGCTTGAAGCATGCTTTCAACCAGCTGCATCTAGTTTGGTGCACTGTAGATGCCAAGACAAATTTCAACAACTTCCTTGAATGCCTTCCATGTGATTTTCTCCAGTCCCACTAGAAATTCTTCAAATTGCCTGTCATTGATGACCTGTTTGATTTGTGGACCAATAAAAATGCTTTCTTTAATCTTGGCATCAGTTATTCTGGGAAGCATCTGTCTTAAATATCAAAATCCTTCATAGAAATTTTTGTGCCTGGTGATAGCAAATTCCAGCCTTACAGTCCTGAACCCAATAATTATCACTAAAACCTGTCCTGCCATGCAGCAGCCGCGCCGCCTAAGCGTGCCCAAGCATGCCTGGACAAGATAGGATGCCACAGTGGGAGCATTGGGAGCAAGGGTGGACCCAAATGCAAGATACATCTTGTGAGGTTAATTAAATTTAGTTTATTGTTCCATACCAGGAGAGCAAGGCAGGAGCAGGAATAGGGAACTGGACAAGGACTCAGGACTAGGACTAGTCTGGGACTAAGGGACTGGGCTAGGATGGAATCGGATCCCAAAACTAGAGGCGATATGACGAGGCTACGGTATGGACTCCGAGCCAGAGACTAGACAAGGACCCAGTAGCTGGGTCTTGCCTCGAGCTTGGACCCCAGAACCAGGCATGAACATGACATGGGCTAGGGAAAGGAAGAACAGGGAAAAACTGAGCCTCGGTCTCAGGAGAGCAGGTACATGGAACCATGGACACATACACAGAACTGAGAGCCGGGACCCCTCCTTGGGTACAGGACATAGGGCCGGGACTCATGACACCCCCCCACCGCAGGGCAACAGCAAGACGGCCTGACTTACCCCACGGAGGCGTGGACAAGACAAGCAAAGACAGGACCCCCCCGCGGGGCAACGGCAAGACGGCCAGACCTACCCCACGGAGGCGAGGACAGTACAAGACCAACAAGAAAGAACACCAGACAGTACCTATCTAGCTCTGGCGATAGAACTAGACTGAGGTGCAGGTGAGGGCTGCAGATGAGGGCTAGAGGTGAGAGGGGCAGAGAAGGGATTCAGACAGCGGGGTAGGACAGGAATCACAGACCGCCAGGGCCGGGACTTGACTCGGTACTTAGATGCCGCCAGGACCAGGACTTGACTCGGAACTTGGATGCCGCCAGGGCCGGGACTTTTTTTTAATATAATTTTTACTGAGTTTTCAAAGTGATACATGAGAAAAAAAAAATTCTACCCTCCCCCCTCCCCGTAACCCTCCCTCCCCGATATATACTCCTACCTAAAAAGAAAAGAAAAAAAGAAAAAAAAATGAACCGCCTGAATATTGGAAGGTTTGCACATGCTCCATGGGATAAAAATAAATTTAAATATATATTTGTTACTTTCCCCCAAGGAACCAAGATCTTCATCATCGGAGCTATAAATAAGGGCTCCAAATATTCAAAAATATTACATATCTCTTAAAATCTAAAACATTACTTAGCTTCTCAACTCTCATAGTTCCCTGGGGAATCTCTTTGAACTCCACCATGTTGCTATGTGTTTCCCTCCCAATCATCCAGGCAAAAAGAAAAAAAAGGTAGATACAAAAAAAAACAAAATACCCCCCCCCCACTAATGTTGTGAATGAAAAGATACACAACACTACCCCCCTCCATTGTGCGGGTCGTGGCTATTGCCACGTTTGCACACATGAATAACGTAGCGATTGGTCAGTGTTTCTTCCAGCTCCCCCGTAACAAAAAATTATATATATATATATATATATAGAAAAAAATTAATGTTATTATTCCCAGCTAATATTCCTCAAATTTTAACCTTTTTTCCCCTCCCTCATATAATTAATAATATATTTATATATTCATCCGCCTAAAAATTCAACAGACCTAATCCTTGATCCAGTCTTCATCTTCAATCCATTTCGCTCCCCTAAGTTTGTTCTTGTATCTGGTGAATATTCAAAGAATCTCGCACAAACTCCTCCGCTTTCTGATAATCGTCAAAAAATCTTTTTTCTCCACCAGGCAAAAAAATCTTCAAGTTTGCAGGATAACGCAATATAAATTGATAACCGTGATCCCATAGGGCTTTTTTCACTGGATTAAACTTCTTCCTTCTTTTCAAAAGTTCATAACTTATGTCAGGGTAAAAAAAAAATTTCTTCCCTTCTATCATCAGTGACCCTTTTCTCTTCTTGGCAGCTTAGGCAGCCGCCTGTAGAATCCTTTCTTTGTCTTGAAATCTTAAGAATTTTATTAAAATTGATCATGGATATTGGTCATCTTGTGGTTTTGGTCTTAGAGCTCTATGTACCCACTCAATTTCAATTGATCGGTCTTCCTCTTTCATTTGCAAGGTTTTCGGGATCCATCTTTGAAAAAATTCTATTGGATTATCTCCTTCTATACCTTCTTTAAGACCAACAATTTTAATGTTATTACATCTACTAAAATTTTCCAACACGTCCACTTTCTCCAACAGTCGATTTCTTTCCGTGTTCCAGACAAGCACATTATTTTCTGTTTTTCTCACTCTATCGTTAATATGCTCCATTGTTCTTTCCATCTTCTGAAGTTTCTTATCCATTTTATCCTGCCTTTTCATAGTTTTATCATAGCACATCTTCACGTCTCTAAGCTCTGTTCTTAATTTTCTTAGTTCAGCCATTAATTGCAATAAAACCTCTCTTATGTCTCCGTCGTCTCCTTTACTTACAGTCTCTTCCAGTTCTTTCTCCTCTTCTTCATCTGTATTCTCTGCGATATCCAATTCTGACTCTCAGTCACTTTCAGTTGCAGTGGCCATCGGTTCTTGTAGTTTAAATTGTGACGATTTGCGCATGCGTACTTCTTTGCACATGCGCAATTCCGACATCTTCTTCTGAGAGACCGCTACCGCTGCCATTGCTCCCCGTTCTTCTACGCCAGAGATAAAATGCGTCTCCTCTGAAGGAGATCCAAACTGAATCCGAGGCTCCATCACTGCAGTAGGCCCTTTTTTCTTCCCATCTCGCGGCGACTTCACAACAACAGACTTCTTCTGTTGCGGTTTACAAGGCATATCGTAGAGTACTCTTACGAAGTTTATAAGTAGTTTTCGGAAAGTATTTATTAACTTTACTTTGTTTAAACGGTACTTTGGTGATTTTTTACGGGAGAGCTGGATTTACACGTCTCAATCCTATGACGCCTCCCCAGGGCCAGGTCTTGACTCGGAACTTGGATGTCGCCAGGGGCGGGGCTTAACTCGGTAAGTGGATGCCACCAGGGCCAGGAATTGACTCGGTACGTGGATGCCGCCAGGTAGTGCCGAGCTCTCAACTCAGCCCGGGAACAGTAGACGGCGGTTCTTGATTCCCTACGGCGGGTTAACTGACAGACCCACCTCGGTGAGGAAACTTTGCAGGCTTGCTTTGGCAGGATAACTTGACAGGGTTGCTCTGGTGAGGAAAGGTGAATTACCGGCACTCGCTTCGGGCGGAGACTAGGCTTGCTACGGCCAGGTGACATTGGCACGCCGTAACTTGGTGAATTTGCAAATGCTCCCGCGCTGAACAGCTGAAAGCCGGAGACTATAAACTACCGGTTCAGCCGACAGTAAATTGCCTCTAATCACTAAGGCCGAGGGACATGGAAAAACAGGGAACCAAAAGGAAACAGGGAGTCAACAGTCCGGATCGTAACATAAACAAAGTAAATTTAAAGAGACCCAGATCTGGACCATGACATAGGAAACTTTCCAGTATACATTCTAGGCAACATTTTAATAGACTTGAATTATGAATTGAAATAATAAACATAAGTTTATTAAAAATGGTGCGTGATAGGGAAATTTCATGGTGATTTTCCTGATCAGTAGCCCAAAATTCATAAGATACACCTGAAGGTATTCAGGAAACAAAATCTTTCTTGTCCAGTGTAATTAGTCAGAATCTCCTACTGCTTCTGTTTGAAATTGAAAGTTAGCTCTCAATCAACCATATCTCACTTTGTACAAACAACAGATAGGAGTAGAGGTCATGAAATCACTGGTCAAACATACCAACAGGAGAAGCCATTACACCAATCCTGTGACTTTACACAGATCCTTATTCCCCTGAACATAAGAGAATGAGGGATATTTTGATAGAGTCTACAAAACTATAAGGGGTATGGAAAGAGGAAATGTAAGTATGCTTTTTCCTCCAAGGTTGGGTGAGATGAGAGCTGGAGATCATGAGTTAAGGGTAAAAGGTGAACTGTTAAAGGGGAACATGAGGGGAAAATGAAGATAATGCCTGACGGAAAACAGAAGGGAGAATATATATAAAATAGATCTTTTAAAATGGCTTCCTTCTGTGGCACAACTTTAAAATTTTTCTATGAACCTCAAAATGGTGATTGTTGGCTTTCTTCTTGACCTGCTGCAGATCGTGTGGTGAAAGTTCACCATTAACTTCAGTTCCAGATATCCATCCCAACAATGAAAGCAATACATTCAGTAGCTTGGGTACCTAATAAAGTGGCCACTGGGTATATGTTCATGGTTTTCTGCTGCTGTAGCCCAGCCACTTCAAGGTTCAGTGTGTTATGCATTTAGAGATGCTCTTCTGCACACTACTGTTGTAATGTGTGGTTATTCCTGTTGCCTTCCTGTCAGCTTGAACTAGTCTGGCCATTCTCTATCCTTTCCCATTAACAAGGTGTTTTCACCCACAGAACTGCCACTCACTGCATTTTTTTTTGTTTCTCTGTAAGATCTACAGATTACTGTGCATGTAAATCCTAGTAGATCAGATTTTCTGAGATACTCAAACCACCCTGTCTGGCACCAACAATCATTCCATGGGCAAAGTCACTTAGATCACATTTTATTCCTATTCTGATGTTTGGTCTGAACAACAACTGAACCTCCTGATCATGTCTGCATGCTCTTCTGCATTGAGTTGCTGCCACATGATTGGCTGATTAGATATTTACATTCATGAGCAGGTGTACCTAACAAAGTGGCCACTGAGTGTAATTGCAAATCACGGTGCCCTCTTGCTGTTCAGCTGCAGCTTCCTGGATTCAGTGCGGTCCTTGGGTGCGGCCTGATTCAAGAATGCAACTGTCCTCGTGACTCTGTGGTTTCCTTCCATTGCCTCCCACACTCCAAAGACGTGGTAACTTTTTGTTTGTTAACCCTTATGCAGCTAAATGGCAAAAAGAAATGAGAATGAAAGGTGCTAGAAGCTGGTATGGGCCTGATGATCAAACCATCTCGTGAGTTGCAATAAGTATGTAAAGCCAGTATGTGACATACTTCGGGGGAGAAAATGAAGATAACGTTGCCCCTATTTGCCTGCTGCTGTTGTCCTGAGAAATAGATGTTCCGGGCTTGTGAGTTCCAGCCAAAGGAAGTATTTCCATGTTGTTTGTTTCTTTATTTATTTAGAGACATATTGTGGAACAGGCCCTTCCGGTGCAAAGAGATGCACCACCCAGCGACCCACCTATCTAACAACATCTTAATAAATTTAGAATGACGTATGGTTCGTAGGTTAATTGATCATTGTAAATTGCCTTGTGATTAGTCTAAGATTAAATCGGGGGTTGATAGCCAGTGTGGCACAAAGGGCTAGCAGGGCCTACCCTGTGCTGTAACTCTAAAGAAATACCCTGTATGTGAGAGAAAACCAGAACACCAGGAGGAAACCCACACTCTCACGGGGAGAACATATGAACTCCTTAGAGGAGAACTTTATCTCTGATCTCCCAAACTCCTCGCAGATGGTGCCAGAACTGAACTCAGGACTCCAGTTGTTGTGAATCCTGTCGATGATCCATCGTCTTCTGGTGATGGGGAAAACAGGTATCTGGTGTGTATTTGTATCATTACAAATAAATATCATTGAATAATGCTGAGCTGTAGATTTAGTGTGTGTCATGTGACCGGCAACAATGAATATATCAATTGAGTCAGGGTTTATAAAAACAAACAAACATTTATTAAACTCTGATCATCAATAGTGAAAAATATTCAAAAGACTAATTTAACCAGAAGTTCACTGCTATGCGGCCACTTAACAAACCGCCACTCAGTACTAGTTCTTAAAGCAGTAAATGTGAAAACAGTTCTTAAAGTGGTAAATTCAAACACAGTTCTTAAAGTGGTAAATTCAAACACAGTTCTTAGAATGGTAAATTCAAAGGTCCAAAAGATTTATACAGTCAATTAGGAGAGACTTTCCTGAAGTAAAGAATTTCTCGAAGAATTGACGTTACTGCTGATCCCAGCCGGAACCCACTTGTCCACAAGATTCACGACGACGGAAATAAAACAGTTTAAAGGGACTGACCTTTTTCTCGGTAGAATAGACACTGCACAACCTTTTCTGCTTTAGCAGAGGTTGTCTCATGCAGATCACTCTTTCTTGAAAGAAGATTCGATAATGGTTGATCCCCTCCAATACCGCAGAACGATATCAGCTTTACTCGACTCCTTCAGGTTCCATACTTTAGTAATGTCTTCACTCTCCAATACTACTGAAAAGGTACACCAACAAATCTGGCAGGTGAAACTGCTGGCACAACACTTCTGAACCTTACAATAGGAAGTAACACTCCGTTTTAAAACAAAACTGCGTCATGGGACAAATATGCAGCATAGCGGGAGTATCTGACTGACAATTTAAACTGAAAACCTAACTGCGTCACCAGGGGTCTCCCTTTTATACCCCTGGTGAACATGTCATCACGTGATGTCACATCAGCAGGACATTTATGTCATGTGACCTCCAAAAAACCATTACACCGTGCTCATCAGCTACTCAATTACATCATGGTCATAACGCAGTCACAAGATATCCATGAGGTACGTAACATGTGTATAATTAAGTTTAAGGTGGGATTGATTGAGGTGGGTTCAATGGTATTATTACGAAGTGGCAAATGCGGCGTCAATTGTAACTCAGGAGAAATTTGATTCTATTTATTTATTTATTCATTTGTTTATCTACCTATCTATCGTACAGAGGGGAAAAGGTCCCTCCCGTCCTTCGAGTCACACCACCCAGCAACCCTGATTTAACCCTAGCCTAATCACGGGACAATTCACAAAGTTCAAATAACCCACAAACTGGTACAAATTTGGACAGTGGGAGGAAACTGGAGCACCAGGAGAAAACCTACATGGCCACGGGGAGAACGTACAAACTCCTTACGGCCAGCAGTGAGAATTGAACCCGAGTCACTCGTACTACAGAACGTTCAGCTAACCACCACACTACCTTGTGCTTAGTTTGAGCTGGTAGTTGGATGGAAGAGTACAGAGTGATATGGTCCGAGTGCAGGTCAGTAGGACAAGGTAGAAGAACAGGCTAGCATGGACTCGATTGGCCAAGAGGCCTGTTTCTATGCTGTAGTACTTTATCACTCTAAATTCTTGCATAGGGGTACTTGAGGGTGTGTGCTGGGAAGGGCCAGGAGGCATATGGGCTTAATGCAGGAAATTGGGATTAGCTGGGTGGGCACCGTGGTCAGCATCGACTCAATGGGCCAAAGGGCTATGCTGTTCTGCTCTATTACTCTGTTGCTCTAAGGCAATAAAGACAGAGCCAGTCAAATAACATCAATGAATAAACAATATTTCTGAATTTATTTTCCTAATTCCCCAGCATCTGTGATGTTTTTCTTTTTAATGACACTCGTTTAAAATTGAGTCTTTTCACCTCAGCAGCCTGGGGCTACCTCCCTGCTCTTCGACCATTATATCAGACAGTATGCTTGTTCACTGCAAGAGAAGCCCGATGAATCACGCTGCCCAGCGACCCACCTACTTAACCCTAGCCGCATCACAAGGCAATCTACATTGACCGATTAACCTACTCACCAGTACGTCTTTGGAAAGTGGAAGGAAACCGGAGCACCTGGAGGAAACTCACGCAGTCACGGGAAGGATATGCAAACTTCTTGGGGACCGCGTCGAAATTGGACTCCGAACTCGGATGTCCCGAGCTGCAATATTATCATATTAACCACTACTGTACAAAGGATACCATGTGAGCAGAACATGTTGTTGAAAAACTTCAAATATATCCGGCTCAATTTTAATTAGTAAAAACACCACAAATAAATATTAATGCTTTATTGTTTATTATCTCTCCACGTTACAGTGGTATTAAACAGAGTTAAAATTACACTCAATACACGGTGCCTGTTAATATGATTAATAAAATTACCAGCAATGCTATTTGCATTAAACCAATTTCCCACGGGATCAATAAAGTATGACTATGACCATGACTATGAATTAATGGATGGATCATAAAACATTACATTTTGTTTTACAAACACCAGAAAATCTGCAGCTTGCTGGAAATCCAAAGCAACACACAAAAAATGCTGGAGGAATTCAGCAGGCCAGGCAACATCTCTGAGAAAGAGTAAACGCTTCGACATTTCGGGCTGAGACCTCTCAACAGGACTGGAAAGAAGAGCAGTCAGAGTAGGAAGGTGGGAGGAGGGGAGGAAGAAGTACAAGGTGGTAGGTGACAGGTGAAACCGGGAGGGGGTGAAGTAAAGAGCTGGGAAGTTGATAGATGAAAGAGCTAAAGGGCTGGAGAAGGGGGAATCTGAAAGGAGAGGGTGGAAGACCATGGAAGAAAGGGAAGGAGAAAGGAACACCAGAGGGAGATGATGGGCAGATAAGGAAATGAAGTTCTTTGTTTTGTTCAAAGGGCTACAAAAACACCACAGATCTTGACAATTATTCATCATTACATCATAGGTTTGAGAAATTACAGTTCAAATCACATAAACTTTCCAATTAGAAACAGCCCATTTAATGTGTGTTCGTCGAGACCAAAATGGTTTCCTTTATTATACCCATCAGTTTAATATCACTCCTCAATTTCGTTCCCAATCCCTTAATTTCTAATGTAGTCTAATCTCACTTTCCTCATCCCGGCCCTGAGGCATTCCACCCAGTCACTTTACTCTCTCTGGCTGTTTTTCCTTGAGTAAACAACCCAGCCCTTTTCACTTCACCAAGATTTAAATTCGAATTAATCCCTGAGATTTATTTGTATATACTGCTGAGTGATTTGTTCCATTGCAAGGGTCAATGTAGGAAGGTTAGGTGATCCTTACCCCAGCTGTGGTCAAGGAGTTAGCCTGACTCCACTGGGACTCAGGCCTCAGTGTTAGAAAGAGAGGACTCCTGGCTCTCTGCTTGCTCAGAGCTGGATATGGAAGTTATCAGGCGTTCCTGTTCCACAGCCTGGTACCCACATTTCCTCCAGCGCTTCCTGGCATAGAAGGTGAGGCCGACTATGCCAATCAAGGCCAGAGTGATGGTAATGGAGATGCCCACCGCCACCCCGGGTCCTCTGGAGTGACTGGTGTCAAACAAGTTGCGGGCATCCAACATGGGGACCACTCTCCACATATTGGTGGCTGTGTCCTTCACCCAAGGCTCCTGGTACTCGGTCATGACCAGCACCGTATTGGTGGAGCCAGTGGTGAGCAGAGGAAGGTGCAAGAACGGGGGTAGGTTGATGGGGGCCAGTTTGAGATTATTAAAGGAGCCGGACTTCACACAGTACAGGATCTGGCAGCTGTCACTGATACTAGCCAGGTGCTGGCTGTAACCTTCTGGACAGCGCTTGGGATAAGCAGTGGCCCTGTCCGGGTTCTGAGCCGGCTCAGCCAGCGGGTTGCCTGCCTCACAGCTGAAGAAGCCACCAAAGGGCAGCGAGTAGCGGAGGCCCATCTCATAGTCCTCACTCACACAGACCTGCAGGTGCTGGAAGAGCCGCAGGGGGTAGAAGGCCGTGGGGCACGAGTGGCCCTGGGTCACTGGGTTGCTAGACTTGGAGCTGTAGAGGCCGCCAAAGAGGTAGCCGCTGTTCTGGGGCACAGTGGTGCCAGGTGTCGCTGCGCACCAGTACGACTCAAAGTGGGCCCTGTTCACGTAATAAACATCACCACACACGTCCTTGCAGCAGCTCCAAAAAACCCAACAGGAGTGGCAGTGGCGGTGACACTCGTACTGGCTGAGACCCTCCTCCCTTTGGCCCGAGTGCAGATGAATGGCCGAGTAACCAGGAGGGCAGCTGAAAGCCCCGGTCAGCGGGTTCTTCTGGGCCAGGGACTGACACAGTGACTGAGCGCCTGGTCCTGACACAGGGGTACACTCCTGGTAGACACCGCCAAAGGTGAAATTGGTGCCTACCCCCTTACAGGAGCCATCGTCGACGTTGGCCTGGAAATTGAAGTTGGTTGACTTGATATCCACACAGCCCGGGTGGACGTTAACGGTGTAGTAGAGATCGATGGCCCTCTTGATAGCCTGGGAGAGCTTGGTCACCGTGGGTTTCGGCAGCTCGGGTAGGTTGGCTGGGGTGACAAAGAAGTCGAGGGGCTGCCCACTCCTGTCGATGGCCACCAGCTGGTTGGTGATTTCCTGCTGCCACTTCTGTAGGGTGATCCCAGGGTAAAAGGGCACTCCGCCGTGACTTTCGATCCGCGAGTGCGTCCTGTTGCCCACGTACTGCCTGGTGAACTGATCGGTGCTCTCTGCGTGACTGCTCAGGCCCACGTTCACCATGTGGAAGAAGGTGACTCCTGCCGAAGCACTGATGCTCGACTTCTGGCTCCAGCTGTCGGACACAAAGCTGGACTTGACCTGGTCCACCTGCACCAGGCTAGCGCCGGCGTCCACACCAGTCAGGACATGGGTCCCATAGTTAAGAACAAGTAACTGGGCATAGTAATCGGCAGCCCTGGTCTGGTTGTTCTCAATGTGGTTGGCAATCTCAATCAGCTGCTGCTTGAAGCCCGCATCCAGCTTGAAGTTGGGTATGGATTTAACGTGGTACATTAAATTCCTCACCTGGATTCTGGTGGTTATGCTGCTGTCCCGCACCTGATGAGTCTTGATCCTCTCAAAACTGGCGGAGAATTTTGCATTCAGGATAGAGAGGTAGGACACATCAGAGTTGACCGAGGCACTGGTGGTGCTTTTGTAATCCATCCAGCTGTTCATCATATCTGACACAATATCCAAACTGGTCTGCTTCTGGGGTACCACGTAGACCTGGTCTGGGATAAAGTATTCCCCATCCTCACTGGTCTTGCACTGTGAGTAGCTGATGTTCATTACTCGACCTCGGTCGAGGTTCCGCAGGTTGTCCCAGCCCCCTCCAGGCAGAACCTCAAGAGCTGTCAAGCTTTGCTGTTTCCTACAGTTTGACAAACCATCTCCACTTGGCTCTCGAAGGCTGTTGTCTGTTGCCCTCACTGAGAGAACGCAAAGAAACGCATGGGCCAAAGCCAGAGATATCTTTAAGGATTGCATCCTCTCACCTCATTACACGGTCAGGTCTCCTGGCTTGTGAGCTACTGATGCTAATAGTTTTCTATTTATTAGCAGGCTTCTTCCTTTTTCAGTCCCGTGATCTTGCTTCACAATGAAATTATACAGGGGAAGTTCCAAAGTGTGCATAACTTAATAATTAGTCAGAATCTCTTACTGCTTCTGTTTGAAATTGAAAGTTAGCTCTCACTCTCACTCTGTACAAACAACAGATACAAGTAGAGATCAGAAAATCACCTGTCAAACATACCAACAGGAGAAGCCATTACACCAATCCTGTGACTTTACACAGGACCTTATTCCTCTGAACATAAGAGAATGAGGGATATTTTGATAGAGGTCTACAAAACTATAAGGGATATAGAAACATAGAAACATAGAAAATAGGTGCAGGAGTAGGCCATTCGGCCCTTCAAGCCTGCACCGCCATTCATTATGATCATGGCTGATCATCCAACTCAGGACGCTGTACCAGCCTTCCCTCCATACCCCCTGACCCCCGTAGCCACAAGGGCCATATCTAACTCCCTCTTAAATATAGCCAATGAACTGGCCTCAACTGTTTCCTGTGGCAGAGAATTCCACAGATTCACCACTCTCTGTGTGAAGAAGTTTTTCCTAATCTCGGTCCTAAAAGGCTTCCCCTCTATCCTCAAACTGTGGCCCCTCATTCTGGACATTCCCAACATCGGGAACAATCTTCCTGCATCTAGCCTGTCCAATCCCTTTAGGATCTTATACGTTTCAATCAGATCCCCCCTCAATCTTCTAAATTCCAACGAGTACAAGCCCAGTTCATCCAGTCTTTCTTCATATGAAAGTCCTGCCATCCCAGGAATCAATCTGGTGAACCTTCTTTGTACTCCCTCTATGGCAAGGATGTCTTTCCTCAGATTAGGGGACCAAAACTGCACACAATACTCCAGGTGTGGTCTCACCAAGGCCTTGTACAACTGCAGTAGTACCTCCCTGCTCCTGTACTCGAATCCTCTCGCTATAAATGCCAGCATACCATTCGCCTTTTTCACCGCCTGCTGTACCTGCATGCCCACTTTCAATGACTGGTGTATAATGACATCCAGGTCTCGTTGCACCTCCCCTTTTCCTAATCGGCCACCATTCAGATAATAATCTGTTTTCCTATTTTTGCCACCAAAGTGGATAACTTCACATTTATCCACATTAAATTGCATCTGCCATGAACTTGCCCACTCACCCAACCTATCCAAGTCACCCTGCATCCTCTTAGCATCCTCCTCACAGCTAACACTGCCACCCAGCTTCGTGTCATCCGCAAACTTGGAGATGCTGCATTTAATTCCCTCATCCAAGTCATTAATATATATTGTAAACAACTGGGGTCCCAGCACTGAGCCTTGCGGTACCCCACTAGTCACCGCCTGCCATTATGAAAAGGTCCCGTTTATTCCCATTCTTTGCTTCCTGTCTGCTAACCAATTCTCTATCCACATCAATACCTTACCCCCAATACCGTGTGCTTTAAGTTTGCACACTAATCTCCTGTGTGGGACCTTGTCAAAAGCCTTTTGAAAATCCAAATATACCACATCCACTGGTTCTCCCCTATCCACTCTACTAGTTACATCCTCAAAAAATTCTATGAGATTCGTCAGACATGATTTTCCTTTCACAAATCCATGCTGACTTTGTCCGATCATTTCACCGCTTTCCAAATGTGCTGTTATCACATCCTTGATAACTGACTCCAGCAGTTTCCCCACCACCGACGTTAGGCTAACCGGTCTATAATTCCCCGGTTTCTCTCTCCCTCCTTTTTTAAAAAGTGGAGTTACATTAGCCACCCTCCAGTCCTCAGGAACTAGTCCAGAATCTAACGAGTTTTGAAAAATTATCACTAATGCATCCACTATTTCTTGGGCTACTTCCTTAAGCACTCTAGGATGCAGACCATCTGGCCCTGGGGATTTATCTGCCTTCAATCCCTTCAATTTACCTAACACCACTTCCCTACTAACATGTATTTCGCTCATTTCCTCCATCTCACTGGACCCTCTGTCCCCTACTATTTCTGGAAGATTATTTATGTCCTCTTTAGTGAAGACAGAACCAAAGTAATTATTCAATTGGTCTGCCATGTCCTTGCTCCCCATAATCAATTCACCTGTTTCTGTCTGCAGGGGGACCTACATTTGTCTTTACCAGTCTTTTTCTTTTTACATATCTATAAAAGCTTTTACAGTCCGTTTTTATGTTCTCTGCCAGTTTTCTCTCATAATCTTTTTTCCCCTTCCTAATTAAGCCCTTTGTCCTCCTCTGACAGATATGATAGAGGAAATTCAAGTGGGCTTTTTCCTCCAAGGTTGGGTGAGGTGAGAGCTGGAGGTCATGGGTTAAGGGTAAATGGTGAGCTGTTTATGGGGAACATGAGGGGGAATGTCTTCACTCAGAGGGAGGTGAGAGTGTGGAACAAGCTGCCAGCAAAAGTGGTGGATACTGGTTCAACTTCAACATTTAAGAGAAATTTACATAGGTACATGGATGGAAGAGGTATGGAGGGCTTTGGTCCAGGTGCAGGTCAATGGGATTAGGCAGATTAATAGCTTGACACAGACTAGATGGACCAAAGAGCATGTTTCTGTGACTCTATGACTCTAAGAAGCAGAAATAATTCAGTCACATGGAATAGGTTTTGTCTGAGTTTGAGGAACCTCTGCAGCCCTTTCCAATCCTGTCAGATAAAAAAGAAGCATCATAAGACCATAAGACAGATAGGGCTCTCTTCTCTCCGCTAGTCTGCAGGTCACCCTTGGGCAAGGTGTAACGCCTGCTTAGTCCTCCACCCCACTCCAGTCAGGGGCACATGAAGCCACGGGAGCAGGTGGTGAATGGTCATATGAGCAGCTGGTGCATATTACAAATCCTAGTTATGCAACCACTGAAACCAGCCAGACAATCTCTGAAGACTATTGATAATGGCTGGGGTCACCCGTCTTGAAAAGACACTGCCCAGAAGAAGACAATGGCAAACTACTTCTGTAGAAAAATTTGTCAAGAACAATCATGGTCAAAGACCATGATTGCCCACATCATATGACACAGTACGTAAACTTGATGATGAATAATCAAGAAACTATCAACCCCCACAGCAAATGTACCCAATGACTTGTCCTTGTTGGCGATGAACACATATTCACCACCCTCCATCTAAAGAAATTCCTCCTCATCCTCCCTTTAATTCCTGAGATCATTCTCATTGAGAGGATGAATGCTCAATTGGTTCTATTTATTATCAGAGAATGTATACAGTATATAACCTGAAATACTTGTCTCCGCAGACACCCACAAAAATCAGAAGAACCCCAAAGAATGAATGACAAAAAAGCGTTAGAACCCCGAAGTCCCCTCTCCCCCTCCCCCACACAAGCATCAATGCCTTGTCCTTCCTCACCCACTTCCACAAAAGGCGTCAGTGCCCACCAGCCACCAAACAACAGCAAAGTTCCCAACAAGAGATCATGATCTGTCGTCAACAAAAAAGTATTTAAAGGAGATGTGCAGAGAACTTTTTTAAAAAACAGATAGTTTAAAAGAGTTAAAAAGTGGTAGTTGATAGTTGTAGAAGCAGATGCAAAAAGGAATTGAGAAGTAAATAAACATATAGAGAGTGGAGAAGTGCTCTCTTCACATTTTCTCATTACTACCAATTCCTGTGCTGTACTGATCTATGATCTTTGGTATACGATTATTTGGAAATCCTGGTGGTTTTTCATCTGGCCCATTATTTGAAGTCAACTTTTATCTCTCAATTAATTTAACTGAGTTAAGTCATTCTTACTTTGATTGAGAGATCTTTTTGTCACATTGTCCTTTATCTTTTGAAGTGCTCACTTCAAAAGGAAGTGAATCAGTTTCAAGCAACACACATAAAAGTTGCTGGTGAACGCAGCAGGCCAGGCAGCATCTCTAGGAAGGGGTGCAGTCGACGTTTCAGGCCGAGACCCTTCGTCAGGACTAACTGAAGGAAGAGTGAGTAAGGGATTTGAAAGTGGGAGGGGGAGGGGGAGATCCAAAATGATAGGAGAAGACAGGAGGGGGAGGGATGGAGCCAGGAGCTGAACAGGTGATTGGCAAAAGGGATACGAGAGGATCATGGGACAGGAGGCCTGGGAAGAAAGACAAGGAGGGGGCGGGGGAAACCCAGAGGATGGGCAAGGGGTATATCCAGAGGGACAGAGGGAGAAAAAGGAGAGTGAGAGAAAGAATGTGTGCATAAAAATAAGTAACAGATGGGGTACGAGGGGGAGGTGGGGCATTAGCGGAAGTTAGAGAATTCGATGTTCATGCCATCAGGTTGGAGGCTACCCAGACGGAATATAAGGTGTTGTTCCTCCAACCTGAGTGTGGCTTCATCTTTACAGTAGAGGAGGCCGTGGATAGACATGTCAGAATGGGAATGGGATGTGGAATTAAAATGTGTGGCCTCTGGGAGATCCTGGTGTTCAGCAAAGTGGTCTCCCAGTCTGCATCGGGTCTCGTCAATATATAGAAAGCCACATTGGGAGCACCGGACGCAGTATATCACCCCAGCCGACTCACAGGTGAAGTGTTGCTCCTCCCACTTCCTCCAAACTAAAGGTGTAGCTATGGGCACCCGTATGGGTCCTAGCTATGCCTGCCTTTTTGTTGGCTTTGTGGAACAATCTATGTTCCGTGCCTATTCTGGTATCTGTCCCCCACTTTTCCTTCGCTACATCGACGACTGCATTGGCGCTGCTTCCTGCACGCATGCAGACCTCGTTGACTTTATTAACTTTGCCTCCAACTTTCACCCTGCCCTCAAGTTTACCTGGTCCATTTCCGACACCTCCCTCCCCTTTCTAGATCTTTCTGTCTCTGTCTCTGAAGACAGCTTATCCACTGATGTCTACTATAAGCCTACTGACTCTCACAGCTACCTGGACTATTCCTCTTCTCACCCTGTCTCTTGCAAAAACGCCATCCCCTTCTCGCAATTCCTCCGTCTCCGCCGCATCTGCTCTCAGGATGAGGCTTTTCATTCTAGGATGAGGGAGATGTCTTCCTTTTTTAAAGAAAAGGGCTTCCCTTCCTCCACTATCAACCCTGCTCTTAAACGCATCTCCCCCATTTCACATACATCTGCTCTCACTCCATCCTCCCGCCACCCCACTAGGAATAGGGTTCCCCTGGTCCTCACCTACCACCCCACCAGCCTCCGGGTCCAACATATTATTCTCCGTAACTTCCGCCACCTCCAACAGGATCCCACCACTAAGCACATCTTTCCCTCCCCCCCTCTCTCTGCATTCTGCAGGGATCGCTCCCTACGCAACTCCCTTGTCCATTCGTCCCCCCCATCCCTCCCCACTGATCTCCCTCCTGGCACTTATCCGTGTAAGCGGAACAAGTGCTACACATGCTCTTACACTTCCTCCCTTACCACCATTCAGGGCCCCAAACAGTCCTTCCAGGTGAGGCAACACTTCACCTGTGAGTCGACTGGGGTGATATACTGCGTCCGGTGCTCCCGATGTGGCCTTTTATATATAGGCGAGACCCGACACAGACTGGGAGACCGCTTTGCTGAACACCTACGCTCTGTCCGCCAGAGAAAGCAGGATCTCCCAGAGGCCACACATTTTAATTCCACATCCCATTCCCATTCTGACATGTCTATCCACGGCCTCCTCTACTGTAAAGATGAAGCCACACTCAGGTCGGAGGAACAACACCTTATATTCCGTCTGGTTAGCCTCCAACCTGATGGCATGAACATCGACTTCTCTAACTTCCGCTAATGCCCCATCTCCCCCTCGTACTCCATCTGTTACTTATTTTTATACACACATTCTTTCTCTCACTCTCCTTTTTCTCCCTCTGTCCCTCTGAATATACCCCTTGCCCATCCTCTGGGTCCCCCCCCCCCACCACCACCTTGTCTTTCTTCCCGGACCTCCTGTGCCATGATCCTCTTCTATCCCTTTTGCCTATCACCTGTCCAGCTCTTGGCTCGATCCCTCCCCCTCCTGTCTTCTCCTATCATTTTGGATCTCCCCCTCCCACTTTCAAATCCCTTATTCACTCTTCCTTCAGTTAGTCCTGACGAAGGGTCTCGGCCTGAAACGTCGACTGCACCTCTTCCTAGAGGTGCTGCCTGGCCTGCTGCGTTCACCAGCAACTTTTATGTGTGTTGCTTGAATTTCCAGCATCTGCAGAATTCCTGTCATTTGAATCAGTTTCAAAGTGCTTTGAGATTCCAGGAAGGCGTGCAGAGCCTTATGTGTTGTCTGTATGGAGTTCCCACGTTCTCCCAGTGACCTCATGGTTTTGGCTCCAGGTGACCTGGTTCTGTCCTATAACCTAGTGATGTGCTGATTGCTAGGGTACTTTGAACTTTGAACTCTGAAGTTTCTAATTAACTTGGAGGATTTTGCAGAGATGCTGTTGGTGTAACCCTCAGCTGTAGCTGAGTGGTTGAATCTGGGGGTGATTTCATGGGAATGTGGGGAGAATAGGGAAAAATATATTGGAGGAATGGGATTGCTCTGTTGAGGTGAACATGAAATTGGAGAGTCAGAATGGTTTAGAGAAGGAATACCAAACCACTCCGCCCAAGGTCCCATTTCCTGGACAAACTCCCAGGATTCCTCTAACTCTACTTATTTCTTACCCAACACTCCATCGCTATTGTAACTATAGATATTAAGGGAATATCTATAATATTTTAAAACAATGGATTAGTCACATTTTAAGTTGGACTGAAATCTGTCATGTCCATTTTGCACTCAAGGTAAATAAGATCAAAGAACTAATTAATGAATTCAAAAAGAAGTGGAGGAAACACACACTAGTCCTCATTGAGGGATCAGCAGAGGAATGAATGAGCAGTTTCAAATTCCTGGATGTCAACATCTCTGAAGATCTATCCTGGGTCCAACATATTGATCCAGTCACAAAGAAGGCACACCAGCACCTATATTTCATTCGTAGTTTGAAGAGATTTGGTATGTCACCAAAGACTAACAAATTTCTACAGGCGTACCCGTGGTGAGCATTCTAACTGGCTGAGTTATTGTCTGGTACAGAGGGGCCACTGCTCAGGATTGGAAAAAGCTGTAGAGCGCTCGAACCTCAGCCAGCTCATCATGGGCACCCGTTTCCACAGCATCAAGGACATCGTCAAAAGGTGATGCCTTAAAAAGACAGCATCCATCATTAGGGACCCCCAACACCAGCACATGCTCTCTTCACATTTTCTCATTACTACCATCAATGAGAAAGTACTGGAGCCTGAAGACACACACTCAATATTTAAGAAACTGTTTCTTCCCCTCTGCCAGCAGCTTTCTGAATGGACAATGAACCCATGAACACCTCCTCACTATTTTTGTACTACTTATTTATATTTTTTATTGTAATTTATATTATTTTTATTTATTTCATTGCATTGCAGCCACAAAACAACAAATATGTCAGTGGTAATAAACCTGATTCTGATTCAGTAACCAAGAAACAAATTTAAGGTTGTATCGTGAACGATGCAATGGAACAGTGTCCTGGAAAATCACCAGATGCCTCCACAGCAGCGAAGTGTGCAGGTTCAGTGCCCACATGCTGTTGCTGTTGGCTTGTTAGGAAGTGTGTTTGACCAGCCTAGGGTGACAGATTTTCCTGCCATTCTAGTGGCCTCTGCTCAGCAGTTCCCCACAAGTCACCATGCAGAAAACTGCAGTATCAAGTATACTTCATACCATTCTGAATTTAAAAGCCTGTGAATATATTTCTTAAGCTGCTTAAATTTAACAGGACACCCTCTCCTAAATTACTGGCAATTTAGCCATTGCTTTATTTATATAGGTTCACAGGGTTAAAGAATGCCTTTCTGCCCAACTCACATCCACGGTGATGAAGTGCTTTGAGAGGCTGGTGATGAAGCATATCAACACTTGCCTGAGATACAACATGGATCCGCTCCAATTTGCCTACCGGCACAACAGGTCCACAGCAGATGCCATCTCACTGGCTCTTCACTCAACCCTGGAACGTCTGGACAGCGAAGATGCATACATCAGGATGCTCTTTATTGACTACATCTCAGCAATCAGTACCATTACCCCATCAAAACTAATCAATAAGCTTCAAGACCTTGGCGTCAATGTCTCCTTGTGCAATTGGATCCTCGATTTCCTCACTTGCAGACCCTAGTCAGTTCAGAGTGGCAACAACGTCTCCTCCAAAACCTATGACAGCTCTGATACCATATTCAAGTTTGCTGTCGTAGGCCAAATCAGCATATAGGAGGGAGATTGAAAACCTGGCTGAGCGGTGCCAGCACAACAACTTCTTACTCAACGTCAGCAAGACCAAGCAGTTGATTATTGACTTCAGGAGGAGAAAAGCAGAGGTCCATGAACCATTACTCATCAGGGCATCAGAGGTGGAGAGGATCAGCAACTTTAAATTCCATGGTATTATCATTTCGGGGGGGGCCTGTCCTGGGCCCAGCACAGAAGTGCAATTACGAAGAAGGAACGATAGCACCTCTACTTCCTTAGGAATCTCTACTTCCAGAGCAAACACATTATATAGCATGTAAGTTTGGGATACAGTCAGCAACATAAGCAGGATCTCCTCTCCTAAATACTAAAGAAGATGACAATTTTTAAGTTAATTCATTCATATAGATTCATCTGGTTGCACAGCAGAGAAACAAGCCCCTCCACCCAACTTGTCCACAGTAACCAACTTATTAGAATTACCAGTTCTGGTCATTTTCTGATCATTTAAAATCAGCATCATTTGTCTCACCCTATGGTCATTCCCTCACAAAGTGCTTGTAACTAACTGTATCTGTTACACATCAGTAGGCCTCCTAATACGGGGAAACATTGTGGCATCTGGAAAGGAAAAGAGCATGAATGGACAGTACTTAAGATATTTAACAAGTAGGAAGCATCCGTTACAGTTTATATGCTTCTTAATTCCCCTTCAATGCTGGCTATCATTGACTGTAGGATTAATGCCGACCAGGTAATTGCATGTTAATGAAATATTGCATAGTTACCACATGGCAACAGGTCTTTAGCCCCGACTGGTTCAACCAGCCTTCATTCGTTATGTGAAACTCCTACTTCCTTCTTCATCCCCACCCACCAACAAACCTTGTTCTCCCGTATCACTGGAGCTTGGCTTGATGGAGTTCAGAAGGCTGAGAGGGGACGTACCGAATACTAAAAGAACTGGATAGATCAGGTGTGGCAAGGATGTTTCCAATAACAGGAGAGGGCACAGCCTCAGATTAAAGTGACATCCCATTAAAAATGAGATGAGGAGGAATTTCTTCAAACAGAGGGCTGTGAATCTGTGCAATTCTTTACCACAAAGGATGGTGGAGGCCATGTCATGGGATGCACTTAAAGCCAAGGTTGATAGGTTCTTGATCAGTAAGGGGTTTAAGGGTTACAGGTAAAAGGCCAGGAATATTACTAGATAGCTGTGTCTTTTTCTGCAGCATTTTTTCTAAGGTATTGTCAAGTTTTTCTTTTTTCTTCATCCACTTACTGTTTTAATGCCCCAAGTCACAAGATAATCATCAAAGTTCAAAGTACAATTTATTATCAGAGTACATACAAGTCACCACATACTACCCAGAGATCCTTTTTCCTGTGGGCATACCTAGCAAATCTATAGAAGAGTAACTGTAAACAGGATCAATGAACAACAAACTGTGCAAATGCAAGTATAAATAAATAGCAATAAATAACAAGGTAAAGAGTCCTTAAAATGAGACCATCGGTTGTGGGAACACCAGAAGAAGAATGAGTGCAGTTATCCCCTTTTGTTCTAGAGCCTGATGGTTGAGGGATAGTAACTGTTCTAGAACCTGGTGCAGGCCCAGATTAATCTAGTAGCAAAAGTAGCATATGCTACGGGACCCGCATTTTCGAGGGCCCCGCCCGCACTAAATGCTTGCAAGCTGCAGCTTGGTGAAATCGGCATCTCACCGTATTCTCACGACCGATAGAGTGAGTTTTGGGTAGACAATTCACTTACTTCTTAAATAAATTACTTCAGCCCTCAGTCTTCTGTTCTTTGACAAAGTACAAAGGATTGAGTTCATAACAATACGTTTCCCAAAAGCTGTGAACCCAGTTTCATTTGCAACAATGCATCTCTGGTGCCTCTGAGACAAGAATGCTCAGTTTACAGGTAGTTGCGAAGACACCATATCTATGCTTTTTGAATATGAATTGTCCTCTATGTTAGCACATAACATACCAAATAATGTATTATGGATTTTAACTTGCATTCCTAAAGGCCATGAATGCCAGCTTAGGCATACTGGCGCCGGTAGAATGAATTTAATCAAAAGATGTGAAAACTTCAAAGAATTGTTTATACTTGTAACTATGAACTGTCCTTTGTGTTTAGCAAATAAATATCGAGCCTCAATCACAAGGCGGTTAGACCTGTTCTGCCAGGGGCTCTGCTTGCTGTAACCTTGTTTTGTCGAATAAAGAAACTGCCTTCTACCTACCGGTAATGCAATGCTCTGTGATTTCATCCACGCCACAACAACGACGATCTGGCAACGCTGTTGTTTTCATGTCGGGGGAGCTGCATGCTGCATGGTACAGTATGTGTGTGCAGGCGTGTATTGGCTCCTTGCTGTGTCATGGTAGAAATGCTCATGCAAACCAAGGAAGGGGACATAAATCATACTTATCTAAAACAACGTGAGGAATTCATCAATCTGATTGGATCCAGCATACTGGATCACATTATCAGTGAAGTGAAGAAATACAAGTATATTCTGTTTCATTGGATTCTACTCCAGATATATCTAATGTGGACCAGCTGACTTTGACTGTGCGCTGTGTTTTGCCGTCTGGACCAGATGAAAGATTTGTGAAGTTTTTGGATATGGAAGGCCCATAGTGCTGAACAGCTTGCTCAAAGTTTACTTGACTTTTTAATGGAAAATAACATTGATGTAAAAGACTGCTGTGGTCAAAGTTATGACAATGCCAGCAACATGAGTGTCAAGTATAGTGGCTTACAAGCACCAATTAAAGAGCTGAATGAGTTTGCGGATTATATTCCATTTTTTTGCGCATTCACTAAATTTGGTTGGAAAATGTGCTGCTGAATGTTGTCAAGGAGCATTAATTTTCTTTCAATTTGTAGAAGCCTGTACACATTTTTTTCTGCTTCTACTTATTGGTGGGATCTCCTTTCTGCTGCATTATCTGATGGTGGTGCTCATTTGCCCATTGTGAAAAGAATGTCAGATACCAGGTGGTCAGCTCGTGCAGATGCAACAAAAGCACTTTTACACAGCTTTTCTGCAAGAAAACAAGTCTTGGATGACATTTCAAATAACAATGATCAGAAGGCAGAGCGTCGACAACAGGCTCATGGACTACTTTCAACCACTATGAAGTTGGAAACAGGAATAATGGTCATATTGTGGGATCAAGTAATACAGAGTTTTCAAATGACCAGTGCTTCTTTGTAATCTTCTGGCCAAGACTTGAACACAGCTTGTGCACTCTATGAATCCTTGCATGGATATATTCAAGCTATGCGATCTACTTTTTCAGACATTGAGCAAAAAGCCAAGGATCTGACTAAGTGTGAAGATTATCAACAGCAAACTCGAAGAAAACACAAGCAAAATTGCGCATATGATGATTTCAGTGGTTCCAGTGCTCTTGATACACTTGTTGTATCTCAAACCCCTTCTCAGAAGTTTAAAAGCCGAACATTTCTTGCCATTATTGACAACTTGCTTTCTGTCCTGTCAAGAAGGCAGAAAGCTTATCTCAAGGTGAATGGCGTTCTTCGTCAGTTACAGTCATTTACACCTGAAGAGTTCGTAAAGAGGTCATCAAATCTTATTAAATCATATCTGGAAGATCTGGAAGAAAGTCTTAATGAAGAATTTGTGCAGTTTACTGAACTGTTGAAAACTGAGCTTGCTTCTCATATTGGTGCCAAACAAGACCTTGTAGAGTTACAGTTGTACCGTTTGATAACTGACAATTCTTTGGAGTCATGTTTTCCAAATGTAGAAAATGCCTTGCGCATCTGTTTGTCTCTCATGGTTACCAACTGCAGTGGAGAAAGCTCATTTTTAAAACTGAAAAGGATTTAAAATGAACTAAGGAGCACCATGGGTCAAAACAGATTGAACAACCTCACTCTAATGAGCATTGAACACGAACTTCTGTGTGAAATAGACATTTCCAGTATCATCAACAAATTTGCTCATGCTAAATCTGGAAAATCTAACTTTTAAATTGTAGTTTTGTTACTTTTGACATTTGAAATTGATACCTACATGTAAGTATTACTGAAGTGTCAGATATTTGTCGTATTATCTGGCTGTAGAGCAAATGAAAAAGTTGAATTATTTTACTATGCAAGTAAATGATTTATGTTTTAATACTTGTGTGCATCTTAAAAATTTAGGGGCCCTTTATAACATATGCTACAGGCCCCGCACTAGCTTAATCCGGCCCTGACCTGGTGGTGCAAGTCCTGGGGCACCTGTACCTTCTACCTGATGGCAGCAGCAAGAAAAGAGCATGGCCTGGATGATAGGCAACCTATGGCTTTTACAGTCGTGTAGGCCACCCCAACCTATAATAGGCATCTCACTTAGGTTTTGATTTTGATGTTATCTTTAAAGAGGCTCGCTGACCTTCCTTCAAAGCATGCAGCCATGGTCAAGAGGTTGTTGTTCAGACCAAACATCAGAATGGGAAAGAAATGTCATCCAAGTAACTTTGACCATAGGATGATTGTTGGTGCCAGATGGGGTGGTTTAATTATCTCAGAAGCTGCTGATCTCCTGGGATAAAAGCCTCTAGAGTTTACAGAGAATGGTGCATTGTGGGTAAAAATCTGGGAGGTTGGAGGAACTCAGTAGGTCAGACAGATTCTGTGGTGGGAAATGGATAGGTGTGATGTTAAGTCAAGACTCTGTATCTGTATTCTACTGATGATGAGTCTGAACCTGAAATGTCAATCCTGCATTTCCCTCTACAGGTGCTGCCTGACCAATTGAGTTCTTCCAGTAGCTTGTTTTCACTCCAGATTCCAGCATCTACAGTCTCTTATGTCTCTATTATTGATAAAACATGTCAGCAATGTCACATGCTTCCAATATCCAAAAAACCTTACAGTACTATAATATCAATCATGTCCTACCCAGGATATCCCAAGGCACTTTAGTGCAATAATATACTTCTTGAAATTTAAAATATCTTAAATTTCTTTTTGGTACAGTCATATCCTTGACATTATTGATTTAACCAATTTTTATTGGTGCTGGAAACACTTCCTCACCAGCATACCGTTTATCCACTGTTATGTTTAATTAATTTTTCCTTTGTGAATAGTGCTTATCTGATGCTATGTGTCTCCAATGATGCTACAAGTGTAAGTTTTTCATTGCACCTTTGCAAACATGTACTTGGGCATATCACAATAAACTTATCTTTGACTTTATAATGTAGGAAAATGTAGCGGCCATTCTGCACAAGTCCAACAAACAACCCGTGATCATAAGCAGAGAAACACATTTTAGTTCAATGTACAAAGTAAATTTATTATTGAAGTACATATGTCACTGTATACAACACTGAGATTCATTTTCTTGTGGGCATACTCAATAAATCCATAAAAGAATAATAACCACAATAGAATCAATGAAAGACTGCACCAACTTGGGTGTTCAACCAGTATTCAGAAGAAAACAAACTGTGCAAGTACAAAAAGAAAGAAATAATAATAATAACTAAATAAGAAATAAATATTGAGAACATGAGATGAAGAGTCCTTGAAAGTGAGTCCAAGGGTTGTTTCAATAATAGTGAAGTTGAGTGAAGTTATCCCCTTTGGTTCAAGACCCTGATGGCTGAGGGATGATAACTGTTCTTGGACCTGGTTGGGTGAGTTTTGAGGCTTCTGTACCTTCTTCTTGATGGCAGCAGCAAGAAGAGACCATGTCCTGGATGGTGGAGGTCTCTGATGATGGATGCCGCTTTTCGGCAACATCGCACCACTTCAAGGTTCGATGTGCTCAATGATGGGGAGGACTTTACCGGTAATGGACTGGGCCATGTCTACTACTTTTTGTAGCAATTTCCATTCAAGGGACTTGATGTTTCCATACCAGGCTATGATGCAGCCAGTCAGTATACCCTCCACCACACATCTATAGAGGTTTGTCAGAGCTTTAGATATTTTAGTTTTATAACCACTAACTAAAGATTAATTATTGGCCAGGACACCAAAGGTAATTCTCCTGCTTTGTCAAAATCACAATTCTTTACATGTAATTAAGAGCCGAAAAATGTGTCAGCTGAAGAACAACCTCGCTGACAATACAGCCTTCCTACAGTGCAGTCCTGCAGACAGTCTTCAATTCTGTGCTCAAGTTTCCGTCATGGGACTTGAACCCATGATTCTGTGGGAATACCACAGCTTGAACCATTGTAGACATCATCAGTGACATGTCAACCATGTTTTAAGGAGCTGGCCTGAAAGGAAATGCTGACTTCATAACTTCCTGCTCTTCTTAGAATTGTACAAAGGAATAATAACATCTACATTTGTGCCACAAATATTTTAGAAACATAGAGTCATGAAAAACCTACTGCACAATACAGGCCCTTCGGCCCACAAAGTTGTGCCGAACATGTCCCTACCTTAGAAATTACTAGGCTTACTTATAGCCCTCTATTTTTCTAAGCTCTATGTACCTATCCAAAAGTCTCTTAAAAGACCCTATCGCATCCACCTCCACCACTGTTGCTGGCAGCCCATTCCACACACTCACCACTCTCTGACTAAAAAACTTACCCCTGACATCACCTCTGTACCTACTCCCCAGCACCTTAAACCTGTGTCCTCTTGTGGCAACCATTTCAGCCCTCTGACCATCCACACAATCAATGCTTCTCATCATCTTATACGCCTCTATCAGGTCACCTCTCATGTTCCGTTGCTCCAAGGAGAAAAGGCTGAGTACATTCAACCTATTCTCATAAGGCATGCTCCCCAATCCAGGCGACATCCTTGTAAATCTCCTCTGCACCCTTTCTATGGTTTCCACATCCTTCCTGTAGTGAGATGACCAGAACTGAGCACAGTACTCCAAGTGCATCTGACCAGGGTCCTATATTGCTGCAACATTACCTCTCAGCTCCTAAACTCAATCCCACGATTGATGAAGGTCAATACACCGTACACCTTCTTAACCACAGAGTCAACCTGCGCAGCTGCTTTGAGTGTCCTATAGACTCGGACCCCAAGATCCTTCTGATCTTCCACACTGCCAAGAGTCTTACCATTAATACTATATTCTGCCATCATATTTAACCTACCAAAATGAACCACTTCACACTTATCTGGGTTGAACTCCATCTGCCACTTCTCAGCCCAGTTTTGCATCCTATCAATGTCCAGCTGTAACCTCTGACAGCCCTCCACACTATCCACAACACTCCCAACCTTTGTGTCATCAGCAAACTTACTAACCCATCCCTCCACTTCCTCATCCAGGTCATTTAGAAAAATCACAAAGAGTAAGGGTCCCTGAGGCACTCCACTGGTGACTGACCTCCATGCAGAATATGACTCATCTACAACCACTCTTTGCCTTCTGTGGGCAAGCCAGTTCTGGATCCACAAAGCAATGTCCCCTTGGATCCCATGCCTCCTTACTTTCTCAATAAACTTTGCATGGGGTACCTTATCAAATGCCTTGCTGAATTCCATATACACTCATCTACTGCTCTTCTTTCATCTATGTGTTTAGTCACATCCTCAAAAAATTCAATCAGGCTTGTAAGGCACGACCTGCCCTTGACAAAGCCATGCTGACTATTCCTAATCATATTATACCTCTCCAAATGTTCATAAATCCTGCCTCTCAGGATCTTCTCCATCAACTTATCAACCACTGAGGTAAGACTCACTGGTCTATGATTTCCTGGGCTATCTCTACTCCCTTTCTTGAATAAAGGAACAACATCTGCAACCCTCCAATCCTCCGGAACCTCTCCCGTCCCCATTGATGATGCAAAGATCATCGCCAGAGGCTCAGCAATCTCCTCCCTCGCCTCCCACAGTAGCCTGGGGTACATCTCATCTGGTCCCGGCAACTTATCCAACTTGATGCTTTCCGAAAGCTCCAGCGCATCCTCTTTCTTAATATCTACATGCTAAAGCTATTCAGTCTGCTGCAAGTCATCACTACAATCACCAAGATCCTTTTCCACCATGAATACTGAAGTAAAGTATCCATTAAGTACCTCTGCTATTTCCTCCGGTTCCATACACACTTTCCCACTGTCACACTTAATAGGTCCTATTCTTTCATGTCTTATCCTCTTGCTCTTCACATGCTTGTAGAATGCCTTGGAGTTTTCTTTAATCCTGCCCACCAAGGCCTTCTCATGGCCCCTTCTGGCTCTCCTAATTTTTTTCTTAAGCTCCTACCTATTAGCCTTATAATGTTCTAGATCTCTAACATTACCTAGCTCTCTAAACCTTTTGTAAGCTTTTCTTAAACACAAAGTACTCTGCAGATGCTGGGGTCAAAGCAACACTCACAACACGCTGGAGGAACTCAGCAGGTCAGGTAGCATCCGTGGAAACGATGAGTCGAAGTTTCGAGCCAGAACCCTTCGTTAGGACTGTAGAGGGAAGGGGCAGAGGCCCTATAAAGAAGGCGGGGGAGGGTGGGAAGGAGAAGGCTGGTAGGTTCCAGATGAAAAACCAGTAAGGGGAAAGATAAAGGGGTCGGGGAGGGGAAGGAGGGAGGTGATAGGCAGGAAAGGTGAAGAAGGAATAGGGGAAAACACAATGGGTAGTAGAAGGAGGCGGAACCATGAGGTAGGCTGGTGGGGTGGTAGGTGAGGACAAGGGGAACTCTGTCCCTGTTGTGGTGGGGGGAGGATGGGATGAGGGCCAAAGTGCGGGAAATGGAGGAGATGTGGGTGAGGGCATCATTGATGACGGCAGAAGGGGAAACCACGATCCTTAAAGGAAGAGGACTACCCTCCTCTGGTTAATAGACCTCACCAGTTCCCCACCACCACTACCCTCCTCAGGTTGGCGGAACTGTTTCTCACACTTAATAACTTCTCTTTTGGTTCTTCCCACTTTCTTCAGACCAAGGGTGTAGCTATGGGAACTCGCATGGGCCCTAGCTATGCCTGCCTCTTCGTTGGTTATGTGGAACAGTCTGTGCTCCAAACCTATTCTGGTACTGCTCCCCAACTTTTCCTTCAGTACATTGATGGCTACATTGGTGCTGCTTCCTGCACCCATGCTGAGCTCGTCAATTTCATCCACTTTACTTCTAACTTCCACCCAGCCCTCAAATTCACTTGGTCTATCTCAGACACTTCTCTCCCCTTTCTCGATCTCTCGGTCTCCATCTCTGGAGACAGACTGTCCACTGACATCTTCTACAAGCCCACTGACTCTCTTAACTACCTCGACTATACCTTTTCCCACCCCACCACATGCAAAAATGCCATTCCCTATTCCCAGTTCCTCCGTCTCCGCTGCATCTGCTCCCAGGATGAGGCTTTCCGTTCCAGGGCATCTCAAATGTCCTCTTTCTTTAAGGATCATGGTTTCCCCTTCTGCCGTCATCAGATGCCCTCACCCGCATCTCCTCCATTTCCCGCACTTCAGCCCTCACCCGCATCTCCTCCATTTCCCGCACTTCAGCCCTCACACCATCCTCCCGCCACTACAACAGGGACAGAGTTCCCCTTGTCCTCACCTACCACCCCACCAGCCTCCAGATCCAGCACATTATCCTCCACAACTTCCACCGCCTTCAACAGGACCCCACCACTAAGCACATCTTTCCCTCTCCACCCCTCTCCGCTTTCCGCAGGGATCGGTCCCTCCGCGACTCCCTGATCCACACATCCCTCCCCACGGATCTCCCACCCGGCACTTATCCCTGTAAGCGCAAGTGCTACACCTGTCCCTACACCTCCTCTCTTGCCATCATTCAGGGCCCCAAACAGTCCTTCCAGGTGAGGCAACACTTCACTTTTGAGTCTGTTGGGGTCATCTATTGCATCCGGTGCTCCCGGTGGGACCTCCTCTACATCGGTGAAACCCGACGCAGATTGGGGGACCGCTTCGTCGAGCACCTCCGCTCCGTCCGCCACAACAGACAGGATCTTCCAGTAGCCACCCACTTCAACTCTGCTTCCCACTCCCATTCAGATATGTCCATACATGGCCTCCTCTACTGCCATGATGAGGCTAAACTCAGGTTGGAGGAGCAACACCTCATATACTGTCTAGGTAGTCTCCAGCCCCTTGGTATGAACATAGAATTCTCCAACTTTCAGTAATTCCCTCCCCCTCCCTTCCTCTATCCCTATTTCACTCTGCCCCTCCCCTAGCCGCCCTCATGGTTCCGCCTCCTTCTACTGCCCATTGTGCTTTCCCCTATTCCTCCTTCACCTTTCCTGCCTATCCCCTCTCTGCTTCCCCTCCCCCACCCCTTTATCTTTCCCCTTACTGGTTTTTCACCTGGAACCTACCAGCCTTCTCCTTCCCACCCTCCCCCCATCTTCTTTATAGGGCCTCTGCCCCTTCCCTCTACAATCCTGATGAAGGGTTCCGGCCCAAAACGTTGACTCATCGTTTCCACGGATGCTGCCCGACCCGCTGAGTTCCTCAGCGTGTTGTGAGTGTTGTAAGCTTTTCTTTTCTTCTTGACTAGATTTATTACAGACTTTCTACAGCACGGTTCCTGTACCCTACCATAACTTCCCTGTCTCATTGGAACGTACCTGTGCAGAACTCCACACAAATATCCCCTGAACGTTTGCCACATTTCTTCCTTGCTTTTCCCTGAGAACATCTGTTCCCAATTTAAGATTTCAATTAATCACCTGATAGCCTCATAATTCCCCTTACTCCAATTAAACACTTTCCTAACTTGTCTGTTCCTATCTCACTTCAATGCTATTGTAAAGGAGATAGAATTATGATCACTATCTCCAAAATGCTCTCCCACTCAGAGACCTGACATCTGACCAAGTTCATTTCCCAATACCAGATCAAGTACAGCCTTTCCTCTTGTAGGCTTATCTACATATTGTGTCAAGAAACCTTCCTGAACACACCTAACAAACTCCACCCAATCTAAACCCCTTGCTCTAGGGAGATGCCAATCGATATTTGGGAAATTAAAATCTCCCATCGTGACAACTCTGTTATTATTACACTTTTCCAGGATCTGTTTCCCTATCTGCTCCTCGACATCCCTGTTACTACTGGGCGGCCTATAAAATGCATGATGTGTCAAAGATGATAAATGAGATGGTAACAATTTTTAACATGGGTATTCTCCACATAATATGTGGAATTCATCTTTCAGAATATTTCAAGATTTGTTTGATACCTTTCTTGAGTTAATTATGCATTTAGAATCTGCGTTCTATTCTAGAAGAAAGACTTCACCATATGGCTAATACAAGGGGCATACTTTTAAGGAGGAAGGTTTAGAGATGATGTCTTAGGCAAGTTCCTTGCACAGAGAGTGGTGGGTGCATTGAATGCCCTGCGATGAGTGGTTGTAGAGGCAGATACATTAGAGGCTTTTAAGAAACTCCTGGGTAGCCACATAGATGGTGGAAAAAATGGAGGGCTATGTAGCAGGGAAGGGTTAGATTGATCTTCAAGTCAGTTGAAAGATTGGCGCAACATCATGTGGGTGGCGGGTAAGAGATACATCTCCTCCAAAGGAGGTATAAGATGCATCTTCCCTCTGGGTCACCCTTGGGCAGGTCAAGGTGTAGCATCTGCTTAGCACCTCCCTCCCCCATCAGGGCCATGTGAAGCCACGGGAGCAGGTGGTGGATGGTCGTGTGAGCAGCTGGTGCATAACACAAGACCTGATTATGCGACCACTGATGCCAGGCAGACAGTCTCTGAAGAGTCTTGATAATTGTTGAGGTCACCCATCTTGTATAGACACGGCCCAGAAGAAGGGAATGGCAAACTACTTCTGCTGAAAAATTTGCCAAGAACAATCATGTCAAGACCATGATTACTCACGTCATATAACACAGCACATATGATTCATGGGCCAAATTGCAGTAATGTTCTAAGCTCTAAAACAGTAAAAGTGAATTTTGTATATTGACATACAGTAAATCTTTTTGTAAATAGTAGATAGAACATAGAGCAAACAAACCAAGGCTTTTTACTGTATTTCAGTACACATAACAATCATAGACCAATCCCAACAGAACATTACAGCACAGGTGCAGGTTCTTCTACCCACAATGTCTGTGCCAACCATGAAGCCAGACCGAACTAAGCTTACCTGCTGCACAGGATCCATATCTCTCCATTCCCTGCATCTCTATGTGTCTGTCTAAGTTCCTCTTGAACGTTTCTAGTTTATCCACTTTCACCACCAGCCCTGGCAGCAAATGTCAGGCACCTACCACTCTCTCTGCTAAAAACTTGTCTCACGGGGGTTCCCAACTGGGAATCCACAGACCCCTTGCTTCATGGTATTCGTCCATGGCATAAAAAAGGTTGCGAACCCCTGGCTTAGAGCTATACTGTCCAGCAGGACCGCAGTACAGGGATTATATGCTGCGGGGGAATGCGGGACCAAATTAGGTGAGGAAGCCCCTCAATTATTGTGGTAGTGTAGCACCCCAGATCACGGTTTTAATGGCGCCAGCAAACAACGCAACCAAGTGCGACATCCTTCAGAAACTCCTTTTTCCGCTTCTTTTACTTATTCTTTTTCTTTCAAATGTGGTTCTGCTACTGCTGAATCCTGAGATCTACATTCTGGTGGTGTGCTAAAACATAGCAACATAGAAATCTACAGCACATTACCGGCCCTTCAGCCCACGATGTTATGCTGGCCAGGTAACCTACTCTAGAAACTGCCTAGAATTTCTCTATCACATAACCCTCTATTTTTCTAAGCTCCATGTACCTATCTAAGAGTCTCTTAAAAGACCCTGTTGTATCCACCTCCACCACCTTCACTGGCAGTGCATTCCACGCACCCACCACTCTCTTTGTGAAAAACTTACCTCTGACATCGCCCCCTGTACCTACTTCCAAGTATCTTAAAACTGTGCCTCCTCATGTTAGCCATTTCAGCCCTGGGAAAAAGCCTCTGACTATCCACACAATCAATGCCTCTCATCATCTTATACACCTCTAGCAAGTCACCTCTCATCCTCCATTACTCCAAGGAGAAAAAGCCAAGTTCATTCAACGTATTCTCTTAAGGCATGCTCGCCAATGATCTTTGCACATCTCCTCTGCTTTCTCTCTATAGTATCCACATCCTTCCTGTAATGAGGTGGTCAGAACTGACCACAGTTCTTTTGGGCCAATTGAGACTTTGCAGTCTCTGAGGGAGGGAGCTGAGGTATCAAGCAAAGTGTGAGGCCTAGAGGCCACGAAGCCTGGAGATGGGGCGCAAGCCCATGATTGATTCCATTTCTCCTCAATCTCACCAATTAAAGCATCAGGGAAGATTGAAACCAACGAGGACGAGAGCGAAAGGCAGGTAGCTGTTCAGCGCCAACTACCTGTGGGTGAGCAGTCCCACTCTCTTGTTTACTGCTGTCGGAGGAAGGTACCTCCGTGTGCTCGGTCTCTCTCCACCCTCTCCCCCACTGCTGCCGGAGAAAGGTGCCAGTGTACGAACAATCTCTCACTCAATGCCGCTGGAGTCATGGGCCTTGGGCAAAGTTTGATCGACGTGGTTTGTGGATTGGACACTGTAGTCATGATGTGTTTCTGGTTTCTCGTTACTCCTTTTTTTATTGCTGTTTTGTGTGATTATGATCACGGCAGACCAGTTCTGCAGCCCACAAATAACAATAACAAAGACACAGCACTGGGTTGGGCTGAACTGAGCTGGATTGAATATGTCGAGACACTTCCGATGACTTTGCAGTTTGATGTTTTATATTCTGTGTTTTTCGATTTTTTTTTTGCCATTCGCACAATTTGTTTTTTTTACATCTTGGGTGTTTGATGTTGTTCTTTGAATAGGTTCAACAGTTTTCTTTGTTTCGTGACTGTGGGAAGACGAATCTCGGATATATACTGCATACATACTTTGATAATAAATGTACTTTGCATCTTTGAAACTTTGGAATGCAATAAAACACTACTTAATGCATTAACTGCAAACGTAAGAATAAAAAGATATTGCTGGCTTATTCCTGTAATTTTTTTCCTACTATGAATAAAGGTAGTAAAATTGCATTAGACATTGGCTTTGTGGGAGAAGCCAAAGAGTGGTAGTAGAGGGGTGCCTCTCTGACTGGAGGCTGTGTCACAGGATCAGTGCTGGGTCTGTTGTTGTTTGTCATCTATGTCAATGACCTGGATGATAATGTGGTTAACTGGATCAGCAAATTTGTGGATGACACCAAAATTAGGGCTATAGTGGCCAGCAAGGAAGGCCATCATGGGATGGCTTGTAGAGGGATCTGCACTTCTGGAAAAATGGCAGATGGAATTTAATGCAGATAAGTGTGAGATAGGACTAACCAGGGGA
Source organism: Mobula birostris (assembly GCF_030028105.1). Lineage (NCBI taxonomy): Eukaryota > Metazoa > Chordata > Chondrichthyes > Myliobatiformes > Myliobatidae > Mobula > Mobula birostris. The sequence continues at coordinate 21,095,725 of NC_092376.1, read as the reverse complement.
GGTCTTACACAGTGAACGGTGGGGCACTGAGGAGCATGGTAGAACAAATGGACGTGGGAATACAGGTCCATAATTTGTTGAAAGTGTTGTCACAGGTAGATAGGATAGTAAAGAAAGCTTTTGGCACATTGGCCTTCAGAAATTAATGTATTGAATATAAGACGTTGGTGAGGCCCAATTTGGAGTATTGTGTGCAATTTCCATAGTCATAGTTATACTTTATTGATCCCGAGGGAAATTGGTTTTCATCACAGTTGCACCATAAATAATAAATAGTAATAGAATTAGTAATAGTAATATTACTATTAGTAAATAGTAAATAGTAATAGTCGTAGAAATAATAAATAGTAATAGAATAGTAATAGAAAATAGTAATAAATAGTTAAATAGCAATATGTAAATTATGCCAGTAAATTATGAAATAAGTCCAGGACCAGCCTATTGGCTTAGGGTGTCCGACCCTCCAAGGGAGGAGTTGTAAAGTTTGATGGCCACAGGCAGGAATGACTTCCTATGATGCTCTGTGCTGCATCTCGGAGGAATGAGTCTCTGGCTGAATGTACTCCTGTACCCACCCAGTACATTATGTAGTGGATGGGAGACATTGACCAAGATGGCATGCAATTTAGACAGCATCCTCTTTTCAGACCCCACCATGAGAGAGTCCAGTTCCAATCCCACAACATCACTGGCCTTACGAATGAGTTTGTTGATTCTGTTGGTGTCTGCTAACCTCAGCCTGCTGCCCCAGCACACAACAGCAAACATGATAGCACTGCCCACCACAGATTCGTAGAACATCCTCAGCATCGTCCTGTAGCATTTCCTAGCTACAGGAAAGATGTAAACACATTTGGAAGAGTATAGAGAACATTTACAAGGATGTTGCCGGATCTGGAGGACCTGAGCTATAAGGAAAGATTGAATATGTTAGGACTTTATTCCTGAGAACATAGAAGACTGAGGAGAGATTTGGTGGAGGTATAAAAAATTATGAAGGGTGTATAGATAGGGTAAATGCAAGCAGGCTCTTTCCACTTAGCTTGGTTGGGATGACAACCAGAGGTCATGGGTTAAGGGTGAAAGGTGTAAAGTTTAAGGGGAACATATGGGGAAACTTCTTCACTCAGAGGGTCATGAGAGTGTGGAATGAGCTGCCAGCACAAGTGGTGCATGGGAGCTCGATTTTAACATTTAAGAGAAGTCTGGATAGGTACATGGATGGTAGTGCTTTGATGCTGGTGCAGGTCAATGGTAGTGGACAGTTTAAATGTTTACAGTATGGACTAGATGGGCCGAAGAGTTTATTCCTATGCTGTGCATCTCAATAACTCTAATAAAGTTTATTTTGATATATTAAAAATTGCAATATTTCCACACTGTGAAAAAGACATGATTTTATTAACTTTTATCAGGTCTCCCCTTAAACCTCCAAAACTCAAGACAGGTTTGTCCAACCTCAGATTTTTAAAAGATTAGAGAACTAATTAGTAATACGGCTTCTCTTGTTCCCTTGGGAAAACACTTCCCATTGGTCACAACTTGCAAGAGTGTGCCGTGTCATTTTCTGTTGTCAAAGTGAGTTAACCCCAATGTCATATTTTTTCATTTAAAAAGAAGTGAGGCAAATCTGATTATTGATTATCCTAGCGTAAAATATTTATTGGCAAAATCAACATCAAAATTTGCTCCCTGGTACTTGTAGCACGGCGAGGCAGTGCTTATAAGGCGAAGAATCTCTTAGAAACACTCTCCGTAATTAATTGTACATTTTTCTACGGCGCGTGCGCAGAAAGGGAGGCAGGATGCGGAAGTGGTTGCTCCTGGTGAAAAAATCCTGATGATTAATATTTCTAACAGGTTGAAATTTAAACGCATTTAACGTTATTAAAACTGCTCTACGCCAGCTGGCCTTTAATAGGGTGGGAATTGAGAGTGCCCGTTGGATGTTGGCTGGCTTGACCTAGGAGTGGCTCTCTGTATCGATACTTGTCCCAGATGGAGCAGAATGCAGCTGCCTGCACGGGGCTTGCCATCGCCGTGCTGTCCAGCTTCGTGAACGGCTCCACTTTCGTTTTGCAGAGGAAAGGCATCCTTCGTGCTGAGAGCAGAGGTGTGTAGACACGTCCCCTCACCAACAAAAAAAAAGTGAATTCCCCAAATTAAACCGTGCTTTATTCTAGAATGGTCAGTGTTGTCGATGTTACTGCACCAAAACCGACTGCTAAAAAGAATTCAGTTGCCTGGGCTATCTGCCCTGCCCTTTCGCACTGGCGGAAATGCGCTATAATAATGCTGCATTGTGTAGGTATCAAAATGACAGTACTGAATGCATTATTTTTTACCTGATTATGTGCCAAAAACATCCCCACCCATTCTTAAGCAATCTCTGCTAATTTTAAAATGGAAATGTGAAATGTTATATCAACAAGAAATTGGTCTTGCCTTTGCTACAGACTTTGCTTTTAATTGTAAACCTTTTTAATATTGAAACGATGGGTTATAACACTTAAGACATAATATTTTCAAATCACGCAAACACGAGGAATTCTGCAGATGCTGAAAATTCAAGCAACACACATCAAAGTTGCTGGTGAATGCAGCAGGCCAGGCAGTATCGCTTTCTTCAGTTATTCCTGACGAAGGGTCTCGGCCTGAGTCGACTGCACCTCTTCCTAGAGATGCTGCCTGGCCTGCTGCATTCACCAGCAACTTTGATATGTGTTGCTTATATTTTCAAATCATTATGTTTTAGTTAAAACAGTCACCCATTGGTTTTACTGAGAAGGAGCTGGTTTAACACAAAAAGTGAAATTACTTCATTTTAATGGGTTGACACTTGCCAGGTATATGAAAACTACCAAATATTATTTTATCACCTGAGGAGTGTTTGTTGGCTGTGGACCTGTACTCACTGGAATTCAGAAAAATGAGGATGATATCATTGAAACCTATGGAATGGTGAAAGGCTTCCATAGAGTGGATGTAGAGAGGATGTTTCCTATGGTGGGGGAGTCTAGGACCAAAGGACACAGCGACATCCATCTAGAATCAGAATCAAATTTATTATCAATGGCATATGACATGCAATTTGTTAACTTAGCAGCAGTTCAATGCAATACAAAATATAGAAGAGAAAAAAATAATAAATTACCGTATGTGTATATTGAATAGATTAAAAAACATGCAAAAAACAGAAATACTATGTATTTTAAAATGTGAGGTAGTGTCCAAGGGTTCACTATCCATTTAGGAATCGGATGGCAGAGGGGAAGAAGCTGTTGCTGAATCGCTGAGTGTGTGCCTTCAGGCTTCTGTACTTCCTACCTGATGGTAACGGTGAGAAAAGGGCATGCCCTGGGTGCTGGAAGTCCTTAATAATGGACGCTGCCTTTCTGAGACTCCGCTCCCTGAAGATGTCCTGGGTACTTTGTAGGCTGGTACCCAAAATGGAGCTGACTAGACTTACAACCCTCCGCAACTTCTTTCGGTCCTGTGCAGTAGCCCCTCCATACCAGACAGTGATGCAGCCTGCCAGAATGCTCTCCACAGTATAACTATAGAAGTTTTTGAGTGTATTGGTTGACATGCCAAATCTCTTCAAACTCCTAATGAAGTATAGCTGCTGTCTTGCCTCCTTTATAATTGTGTCGATATATTGGGATCAGGTTAGAGCCTCCGAGATCTTGACACCCAGGAACTTGAAGCTGCTCACCCTCTCCACTTCTGATCCCTCTGAGGATCAGTATGGGTTCCTTCGTCTTACCCTTCCTGAAGTCCACATTCAGCTCTTTCGCCTTACTGACGTTGAGTGCCAGATTGTTGCTGTGGCACCACTCCACTAGTTGGCATATCTCACTCCTGTACGCCCTCTCATGACCACCTAAGATTCTACCAACAATGGTTGTATCATCAGCAAATTTATAGATGGTATTTGAGCTATGCCTAGCCACACAGTCATGGGTATAGAGAGAGTAGAGCAGTGGGCTAAGCATACACCCCTGAGGTGCACCAGTGTTGATCATCAGCAAGGAGGATATGTTATCACCAGTCCACACAGATTGTGTTTTTCCAGTTAGGAAGTGAAGGATCCAGTTGCAGAGGGAAGTACAGAGGCCCAGGTTCTGCAACTTCTCAATCAGGATTGTTGGAATGATAGCTTTAAATGCTGAGCTACAGTCGGTGAACAGCCGTCTGATATAGGTGTTTGTGTTGTCCAGGTGATCTAAAGCCATGTGTGCCATTGAGATTGTGTCTGCCATTGACCTATTGTGACAACAGGCAAATTGCAATGGGTCCAGGTCCTTGCTGAGGCAGGAGTTCAGTCTAGTCATGACCAACCTCTCAAAAGCATTTCATCACTGTCAATGTGAGTGCTACAGGGTGATCGTCATTTAGGCAGCCCACATTATTCTTCTTAGGCACTGGTAAATTGTTGCCTTTTTGAAGCAAGTGGGAACTTCCACCCGTGGCAGTAAGAGGTTGAAAATGAATGAAGATGAGGAGGAATTTCTTTAGCCAGAGAGTGGTGAATCTGTGGAATTTGTTGCCACAGGTGGCTGTGGCGTATATTTTGTATATATAAGGTAGAAGTTGAAAGATTCTTGATTAGTCAAGGCATGAAGGGATATGGGGAGAAGGCAGGAGACTGAGGCTGACAGGGAAATGGATCAGCCATGATGAAACGGACTCGATGGGCCAAATGGCCTAATTCTGCTGCTGTATCTTGTGGTCTTATTGAAAGGCCTCAATAAGAGTGTATATGGTGAGGATGTTTCCAATAGTTGTAGAGTCTAAGACCAGAGGCTGCAGCCTCAGAAGAACAGAGATGAGGAGGAATTTCTGTAGCCAGAGAGTGGTGAATCTTTGGAATTCATTGCCGCAGATGGCTAAGTCATTGAGTATATTTAAAGCTGAGGTTGGTAGGTTCTTGTTTAGTAAGGTGTTAAAGATTACAGGGAGAAGGCAGGAGAATGAGGTTGAGAGGGATAATAAATCAACCATGCTCAAATGGCAGAGCAGGATCGATGGGCTGAATGCCTTAATTCTGTTCCAACATCTTATGGTTGATTTTTTTTTAAATTTACTGTTCTGTGATTTTAAAGGTTGGTAAAAGGCTTTAAATGTTTGGGATTTCAGATCAACAATATTTTGCAGCTGGAGATGCAAGATCATGAGCTGTGGAATCATGCAGTGTAAAAACAGGTCCTTTGGCCCACCAAGTCCATGTCAAAAATGGAGTGTACATCCATGCCAATCTCATTTCCTGGCACTTGGCTTGCAGCATTCTCCGTTTTGGTGACGCGGGTGTTTGTTTAGATCAAGAGTTCCCAATCTGGGGTCCCCGGACCCCTCGTTAAGGGTAGGAAAAGGTTGGAAACCCCTCTTCTTGATCATCTTAACATGTTGAGAATCTCTGCTGGCTGCAACCTCCTGGATGATATGTATCGGATTTCATCTTCGCTCTGACCTCTCTTTTCCCTTCTAAACCTTCTACTTTTACTTTAAATCTGTGCCCTTAGTTTAAATACCTGTGCTGTGAGAAACAAACAGACCCTAATGGACAGGTCCAAATATCCCTGAAGGTGGCTGGACAAGTGGAAGAGTTGGTTGGGAAGGCATATTGGATATTGCCTTCATTAGCTGGAGCACAGAATATTAACAGGAATGTATGGTGCAATATCATATAGGATAATCCACAGCTGGTGTACTCTGTGCAGTTCCGGTCACAGCACGATAGAAATAACATAATTGCACAACATCTCTGCTCCATTTCTATACCAAATACAGATTTTTGCATGCCTCTATCAGTTTAACTCTTGGTCTCCACCATCCAAAGGAAAAAAATTTAGTCGCTCCTCAAAACTGAAACTTGTAACTCCTCAAAACATCCCCTTCACCTTCTTTAATGAAATTATCTCCTTCCTATAGTGTGGTGTCCAGAAATGCACACAGTACTCCAGCTCTGGATTACCCTATGCACCAGGAATTCCGTGTTCAATCCTGTGATCCAGTGCATTGGAGAGCCCAGAAAAATTCGTGAGCATTATCCCAAAAATGAAAGGGTTAAGGTATGAGGAGCACTTGATGGCTCTGGGCCTTTACTCACTGGAATTTAGAAGAATGAGGGGGGATCTCATTGAAACCTATCGAATATTGGAAGGCCTCGATACAGTGGACATGGAGAGGACATTTCCTACAGTAGGCGAGTCTAGGACCAAGATGTACATCCTCAGAATTGAAGGACATCCCTTTAGAACAGAGATGAGGAATTTCTTCAGCCAGAGGGTGGTGAATCTGTGGAATTCATTACCACAGACAACCATGGAGGCCAAGTCATCAGATATGTTTAAAGTGGAGGTTGATAGATTCTTGATTAGTAAGGGCGTGAAAGGTTCTGGGGAGAAGGCAGGTGAAGGAGATTGAGAGAGATAATATATCAGCCATGATTGAATAGTGGAGCAAACTCTCAGGTTCTAGAAATGAGGACAAGTACCCAATACACCATCTGCTTTCGGGGGTCCTTGTACTTATCCACTATAGTTTGTCTGTTTCTCAATACTCTGCAAGACCTTGCAATTCTTTGAACTCTTTACCAAAGGGAGAAATGCAACATTATGCATTTTTGAGTAGGGTGTATAATAATCTCATTTATAGTAGATCACTCTAGTCGAGCATGATGTTTTCATAAAGGATTATTCCCTTGATGGAGATTGGCTGTAGGGACTTTGTTTAATGCGGGTAGGCAGATGTATAGGCAGCCACCACATGGTCCTTGACAGATTGGGGTCAGGATCCTGTGGCATGGAATGAAAGACGACTGGGGATACTTCAGTGCTGCAGCCTTCCTTCACCTTCACCGCCATTGTGATGTGCCTTCATCTTCCGCCAACTCCACCTTTGAGGTCTTGATTAGATCACTCTTTCTCTGGAACCTCCCCCTTGACCTTGACCTTAACTACCAGGCGCTAATCACCAGATGTCCACACTCCAGACGGCATTGCTCTCGGATCTCAGAAACTCACGAGCCTCACAACAAGATGACAGTCCTTGGAAAAGAACACATTTGTACTAGGCATTTAATAACTGTTTTTGAGCAAGCATTGGTTAATTTGAGAACTATCTCATTAGGTTAAGCAGTAGATAACTTGTTGTGACCAGTTTAGACTGGGTGCTTCACAGGGTACTTGCTGATGATGAAACTAAGACACGTTCTCCTGGACTCCTGTCTTTTTTGCTTTCAGTGAGTTTTATGTTTGGAGTTACAAAGTGTAACAGTAACCACCGTGTTTGCCTCATTACTTGTGGATTAGCTGCTTATTGCAAGTGGACACTAACAGTCGTTTATTAGTGTAGCGGGAACACAGTGAGATTGAAAGGTGCTGTTGATGTGATGTAGGTTGAACGTATCAGGACCAGGAATGTTGCACGACAAAAAGCAGCAGATAAGCAGAGTCTTCACCGTTGGGCACAGCTGCCACATGAAAGCAGCATCCGTCATCAAGGACCCCCACATCCTCGGCCATGCTGTCTTCTGCTTCCATCAGGAAGGAGGTACATGAGCCATAGGTCCCGCACCACCGGTTTTAGGAGCAATTACTACCCTTTGAGCATCGGGCTCCTGAAACAACGTGAGCAACTTCAAAGTTGTGTTTGCGTGTGACAGTGGCCACGCCCTGGTACACCACTTCGACAGGCGGGCGAAACCAGGTGAGCGAGGTTAGCTGGTGGGCTTCATACCCCAGTGAAATAGGGCCAACCCTATCCTAGCATGTGAAGTGAGGTCCAACATCCAGGAAGGCGGTTCTGCAACATTTTATTGAGAGTGAAGGGCATGATAAAGCATGGACGAAGTCTTGGTTATCCACTACAACCAAGGAAGACCCCAGTCTGTGATGATTACTTGTACCTTTGGACCCGGACTTCAGAGGTTGAGAGAGTGGAACTGTCCCAGTGCAATAGCTTTTCCATTTTAAAACTCTCCCTCGCAGGTTTCGCCATCACTGTCAGAAACAACAGACAACTAACATGCTGCTGTGTTCTTCTGATTGACTGCATATGAGTAAAATTAGCGTAGACACCTAGTGCAAATAATGGACTGCCTTCACACAATGCTTTCAACAATTCCATCTTCCAAATTTTCATTTTTTCATTGTAACATTCAAGATGGTTGTCATTATCTTAAAATTTTTTGTAGTTCCATCATTGCTTAAGTAATGAAATCTTTTCATTTTCACTCATGGCCGTTTCCAGCATCATCAAGCCTGAATATTTGAAACCACAGTGAGTAAAACAGTTCGAAATTGTCTTGCTGCTTATTTCTCGCCAACTCTCAGTGATAAAATTCACTGCTTTTTGAACACAAACACACGCAACTGAAGCTATTTAAAAACTGTTTGCTCTAATCACGGTCTCATTTCTTAACAGTGACACAACTGCCCGTGACTGACGGTGTTAGAAACTGTTTGGCAACAGTCTCCTTATTAAATGGCATTGTTCCCCTGTAGTTTCTTTATGTATCATGAAGTTAAAAGTTTAACAGACAAAGAAGCAATACTGAAATTGGGGAATTAGAATTAGTTCCCCAAACCAGCCATCTGAGGAAGTTTGAGCTTTTTGATCACTCTGGAACAGTCTAACACAGTTGTGGTTACACTATGCTGGAATGCATGTGAATGGAGCTATTAATGCATGCTTTATTTTTATTTAAAGATACAGCACAGTAACAGTCCCTTCCAGCCCAATGATCCCTTGCCACCCAATTGCACCCACATGACCAAGCATTTCTCTATCACCAACATGAGAGTGGTGTGTGTAAGAAAGCATGTCAAATAAAAGATCAGTCCTTCAAACAAATCTCAGTGTTGCTAAGGTCACTCTGAATGCTTGACCAAAGGCACATGGTCCCCCTGCCTACTGACAGTCTTTTTCGGGTGTTAAAGGAGAGGTACTTGGAATAGAAGTGCTTACATGCAGACCCAAATTTGTGATGTAACTTTCCTTCAAAAATCAGCAGAGCCTGATTTTTTTTTCCTTGTGGTTAAAATAAGAAAATGTCAACTTTGTTCTTTTGACAGGAGCTTCCTATTTAACAGAATTGATTTGGTGGACTGGAACTTTAGGAAGTAAGTATCAATTTTCAAAATGCTCATTCCTACTTCCAAGATGGTTGTTTTTTTTTTCACTTCTAACTCTGGTCTGACCTGCCCATAATATCCTGTGAGATCAGCGTATTCATCTAATCCAGGGGTTCCCAATGTGGGGTCCATGGACCCCTCAGTTAATGGTAAGGGTCCATGGCATAAAAAAGGTTGGGAACCCCTGCTCTAATCAAATGTTTCTTCCACATTTGGCAACAAAGCCTAAACTATTTAGTTTTCTAATATTCTAAAATTCCTTTTTCTAATCCTTCTTGCTTCTGTCTCCTTCAAAATGCTTCTCAAACTCTACCTTTTTGACAAAGTTTTTGTTTGTTGTCATAAAATCACCTTGTGCTACATAGGATCAAATTTTATTTGTTTATTATTGTCACATGCACCAAGAAACAGAGAAAAGAATACAGATCAAAATCATTACATTACATTGAGGTAGAACGAGGTAAAACAGTAACAAAATGCAGAACAAAGTGTAAAATCTATGGAAAAAGTGCAGTGCAAGATCTCAACAAGATCTTCTGAGGTCAATAGTCCAATTATCGTACAGCAGTTCCATTCAAGAATCTGGTAACAACAGGATTGAAACTGTCCTTGAGCCCAGTGGTACGTGCTCAGAGTATTGTCAACAGTTTTGAGCCCCATATCTCAGAAAGGATGTGTTGTCATTGGAGAGAGTCCACCTCAACACTGTTGATATGGACAAGAAAATATGTACCATTTCCATCCCTTCCTTCTTTCTGAAGTTGATGACCAGCTCTTTTGTTGACGTGGAGGGAAAGTTTGTTGTCATGTCACTAGGCCCTCTTACCGCTTTCCTGTCCTCCAACGCAATTGCTGTTTCAGATACGACCCACTATGGTGGTGTCATTCCACACAATCAGGAAAGCTCACCAATGCCTCTACTTTCTGAGGATGCTGAAGAGAGCTGGACCATGTAAACCAATACTCATGTCGTCCTACAGATGCAGAATAGAGAGCATCCTAACAAGCTGCATCACTGCAGGGTACAAAAAACTATACTGTCATGACAGGAAGGCTCTACAACGGACAATCAAAACTGCCCAAAGTATCTCTGGTACAAGTGTTCCCGCCATCAAGGACATGTGAACAGAAAGGTGACGGAAAAGAGCCAGTAACATCATGAAGGATCCCACCCACCCTGCTCATGGACTGTTTGTCCCAATCCCATCAGGGAGGAGGCTACGTAGCATCCACACCAGGACCACTAGACTCAAAAATGGTTACTTTCCCCAAGCAGTAAGGTTGATCAACACCTCCACCCCTACACACTCCCAGTTACCACTATTTTATCATTGCCTGGCTGTCACTTTATGTACAGACACTCTTGTACCTAGTGTCACTTAGTGGACATAAAATTAATTTATGAATATAAGCTATTTTGTATATTTATAATAGATTCCCATTAATTGGATACATTGAGACTTGGACATTTTAGCTCAATTAAGCGGCTGCCCTAATTAGCAGAAATTTCATGGAAGTAGTTAAAAAAGTATAAAAAAGACAAACTGAACTACAGATTGTGAATTTAAATGAAATACAGAACAAATTAGAACACCGCCAATACCACTGCAACACTATAAAACTGTATTAGTTCCTACTACTCATCAACTGAGGAATACATCTTGCTGCATTCTTTTGACTGCTAATGAACAAAATCAACCCAGACACCTCGTGCAGATAAGGACTGCCTTCATACAATGCTGTCAATGATTGCATCCTCCAAATCTTCATTTTCTTTTTTTTTGTTTGTTTTTTTTTCACATGTATAACCTTTTCCATTTTTTTATATGTATAAAACTATAATTATTTATACATTCTTAAGTACACATTGAGATGATATAAAAAGAAATTAGACACTTAGATAATTATGTACAGTGGAAATTCTAATCTATTAGGCTAAGTAATGGTATTAATTGTTAAGAAAAATAGTAATAATAGTGGATTAGTAATAGTTTCCATACATCTCTTCTGGAACATTTCTTCTGGTCCAAAATGTTGTATGTAAGCCTATGTAACAACCATTGTAGGTGTTTATATCCTAACTTGTTCATACTTGCTCCTGCCCCCAAACATAATTATCCAATCCCTATGTACTTACTAACTTAATTTTATCATTTTTTATCCCTTACCCAAATCTTTTCCTTTACTTGTATTAATTCTCTATTTTCCAAAAAAAAACAAAAACAGTAAACATTTAGACTAGGGGTGCTTATGTTAGCAATATTACTGTGTTGATGAGAAGAGCAGTATAAATCATTAGGAGAGTCATCTAAAGTCTGCTCGCATTGGGGTTATATATTCAATCCATTTATTCCAGATTTGATAAAATTTTTCTTTTTGAATTCTCAGGGAGTAAGTCAACTTTTCCATTTTGAATATTTCCAAGATAATTTCGTGCCAATCTTCCAACGTAGGTGGTTTTGGATTTAGCCACTTTCTAGTGTTTGATTTCTTACTTGCCGCTAAAAGGGCCTGCAGCAACTTTATATTTTCCTTCTGTTCAAGAAACAATACATGCCCCAAATAGAGCGTCTCAAAGTTCAGAGGATGAAGATTTGGGATAAGGTACTTTGGGTCCTAAGTACCTTATCCCAAATCTTCATTTTCATTGTGAATGAAATGGAAAAAAAATCAAGTTGATTGTCAATGCCGTTTGAATTCTTTGTTGCTTTTAACCTGTTGAAGTAGTGAAATCATTTCATTTTCACTCCCGGCTGTTTCCGGAATCGCCAAGCCTGAATACTTGAAACCACAAGAGCAAAATAGTTCTGAATTGTCTTAGTGTTTATTTCTCACCAACAGTCAGTGACAAAAATTGATGATTTTTGAACATGCACACACACACCTGATGCTATTTAAAAACTGTTTGCTTGAACCATGATATTGTACTTACTGGGCACACAAATGCACACAAGTAATGCTAGCTAGAAACTGTTCGGCAACAGTCTCCTGCCCCAATTAAGTGGCATCGTTTTTCAAACAAAGGGAATCCTGGCTCTTTTCTTGATTAATATTTGTTCTTTAAAAGTTACCCAAATAAGTGGCTGCCCTGATTAACCAAAGGCCCAATTCACTGCATATTTATTGTGTTTTTAAACATTATTATTGCATTCTTTATCTTTCTCTGCTCCATTGGATTCTGAGTAACAATTCTCCTTTACATTTGTGCACTGTAAATGATATTAAACGATCTTGAATTTTGAATCACTTCCTAACTTGTAGATGGGCTTAGAGCAGAATCTGACCACAGTCATGAGTGTACAGGGAGTAGAGTAGAGGACTGAGGATGCAGCCTTGTGGAGCACCAGTAATAGTAGCAGAGCTGTTGCTGCCTATCCTTACTGATTGCTGTCTGTTGGTCAGGATGTCAGGGGGAGTGGGGCTGAATGGGAGAATGGATCAGCTCATGATAAAATGGCAGAGCAGACTCAATGGGCCGAATGGCTGACTTCTGCTCCTTTGTCTTATGGTCTTATGTCAAGAAACCAGTTGCAGAGGGGAAATCAATTTTCAGGGTCGGAAGTTTAGTAATGAGTTTGGCTGAAATGATAATATTGAAGGCAGAGCTGTAGTTAGTAAAAATTAGTCTGATGTAGGTTTTTTTTTACTATCTAGGTTCCCCAGAGATGAATGTAGGGCCAGGGAGATGGCATCCACTTACATACTGCATAGGTGAACTGCAATAGGTCGAGGTTGTCTGGATGGCTGGAGCTGATGGGTGCTGTGACTAGCCTCTGGAAGCACTTCATGATGGTAGATGTCAGAGTTAATGAGTGGTATCAAATTTTGTATCAAAACGCTCCAGTGAAGTGTCTTAGGAGATTTTGCAGTCTTTAAAAAAAAAACACATATGTAACTTGTTATTGAAGCCGTGTTGTCATGGGAATAAGCATAACCAGAGGAGGAACTGTGTGAGTCATGGAGGTTATGTGAGTGGTTTTTTGCTGCAGTTTCAGAGGTTGGAAATGAGAGAAGCTAGCAAAGTTGAGCATGTTTTCAGGAAGAGATAGTGAAGTCATCCTGCAAAAAGATTGTTCTGTTGTAGCTTTTACTCTTTCTTTCCTATTTCTTTCCTTTTTCCCTCTTTCCTATTTCTTTCCTTTTTCCCTTTATTCTTACTTTTCTCGTAAATGTTTGCCTTTAATTGCTCTTTTCCAATTTGAGCAAAGGCTGTGTTGTCAGCTGGCCAATTACCTAGAGGTTACTTTAGTGCAACAAAGGTTAGTGATTAAATCCAGGTGTTTTCCAGCCTGAACTTCATCTATATACTACTAAAACTCTCACGCTCTGTCTGTCTGTTTGTGACCTCCAATTAGCGCAAACGGTGCATTACAGCAGCACTTTTTTTGGCTAACTCGAATTAAAATGCGCTAACTTACAGAATGCAGGCAAAGTTCAGAGTTAGATATTCGTATAAAATTGCTCATTCGCAAAAATCAACAGGCTCCCTTTCAACCCAAAAGTCAATCCGCCATCATGGAAATCGGGACGCGACAGCCCGACGCATGCGCACGGCCGGCCTCAGCAGCGACACCTACTGGAGCGAAAGGGCAGGGCACCAAAGCCAGAACAAATAGACTCAGGCACAAGCTTCTCTCCCAGAGCAGGCCATCACAGCACCCCCACAGAACAATGACGCTAACGGCACTTTGTGCATTACTGTGGTATTCTGGTGCTGTTGCAACTCATTTTCTGCTACTTATCTGTTTAATACTTAATTGCGAAGACAGTAACCTATCCCTCAACGTCAGCAAGACGAAGGAATTGGTTGTTGACTTCAGAAGGAGTAGCGGACCACATGACCCAATTTACATCGGTGGTGCGCAAGTGGATCAGGTCAAAAAGCTTTAACTTCCTCGGGGTCAATATCACAAATGACCTGACTTGGTCCAACCAAGCAGAGTCCACTGCCAAGAAGGCCCACCAGTGCCTTTACTTCCTGAGAAAACTAAAGAAATTTGGCCTGTCCCTAAAACCCTCACTAATTTTTATAGATGCACCGCAGAAAGCATCCTTCTCGGGTGCATCACAACGTTATACGGAAGTTGTCCTGTCCAAGACTGAAAGAAGCTGCAGAAGATGGTGAACACGGCCCAGCACATCACACAAACCAATCTTCCGTCCTTGGACTCGCTTTACACCGCACGCTGTCGGAGCAGTGCTGCCAGGATAATCAAGGACACGACCCACCCAGCCAACACACTTTTCGTCCCTCTTCCCTCCGGGAGAAGGCTCAGGAGCTTGAAGACTCGTATGGCCAGATTTGGGAACAGCTTCTTTCCAACCGTGATAAGACTGCTGAACGGATCCTGACCCGGATCTGGGCCGTACCCTCCAAATATCCGGACCTGCCTCTCGGTTTTTTTGCACTACCTTACTTTCCATTTTTCTATTTTCTATTTATGATTTATAATTTAAATTTTTAATATTTACTATCGATTTGTAATCCAGGGAGCGGGAAGCGCAGAATCAAATATCGCTATGATGATTGTACGCTCTAGTGTCAATTGTTTGGCGACTATAAAGTATAATACTGTTTTTTTATTACTGTCTTGTTTTTATCTACCACTTTATTTAATTGCCTGAGAGGAAGCCAGAGTTTCATTGTACCTATGTATAATGACAATAAAGATCATTCAATTCAATTCAATTCAATCGCCTTTAAACTTTCCCTCACTAACTTTAAATGTATGTCCTTTAATATTTGACTTTACACAGAGAGTGGTAGAGGCAGGTACATTCGGGGTATTTAAGAAGCTCCTAGATAGGCACGACATCCTGACCAGAAGGGCCTGTACTGTGCTGCAGTGTTCTGTGTTCTGTTACTTTCTAGGTTGCTGTCTTTAATACAGGTGGGTCTGGGATTCTCAACCTGGGATCCCCAGAGCTCTTGCTCAATGGTATTGGTCCATGGCATAAAAATGCCTAGTAACCCCTGTTCCAGATCAAATATTGGGAAATTGAAACCACCGTGGTTACATTGATGCTCATCCTGCAGTGATATTGTACTATCCTCCTATTATAGTCTTTTGGGCATGTAATTTTAAATGAGTGCCTAAACATATTTGTTTCGTGAGTAATTAATATTTTCCCATTTTTCTCCTTTTTACAGTGGGACTGGGTCAAATCGGGAACTTCTTGGCCTACAACACTGCCCCTGCCGCTTTGGTAACTCCACTTGGAGCCCTTGGTGTACCATTTGGGTAATCTCTTTATTTGACGGTACATCCATGTTGACGTGTGGCATGGAGATTGTTTTTCATTGAAGCTATTGCGGGGTTACAACGGAACGAGCTGATGTTTGTTTGGCTAATTTAAGTGCAGGGCCAGGTTGGAACGGTTGGGGTACTGGGGCTGGAGGCGAGCAACAAGGACTGGTCTGCGAGGTTTACTCGTCTCTGTGCTGTACCGAAGCTGTGGCCTGCAACTAACAGGCTCTTGGACCAGCTGTAATGATGAACTGCCTTCGTCGCTGTGGACTCACTTTCGTGAACTTCAGTTTTGAGTGTTATTTGTTTACCTTTTATTGTTTGCACGACTTCTTTTTTTTGCACATTGGGTGTTTGACGGTCTTTATTGTGTGGGTCTATTGGGTTTCTTTGTGTTTTGTGGCTGCATGTAAGAATACAAATTTCAAGGTTGTGTATAGTGTGCAAGCATTGATAGTAAATGTACTTTGAACTTTGGTTTCAAGATTGTTTAATGTCATTCCAGTATACGTTTAGAGCAGAATAAAATAATTGTTACTCCAATGCAGCACAAAAAATCACAATAAGATAAAGAACACAATAATAAAAGAACGATAAATATAAATACATAAATTAGATTATACACATTGATTCAATGTCCATAAAGTGACCAGGGTAAAGAAGGGGGTAGTGTAATATCACTGCAGAATAAGCACCAATCTGCAAACACTATGGTTCCATTAACTGTTTCATAAATGAAAAGTCAGTATCTCACTGATGCACTGATACCTGCTGTGACTGGTTCTAACTTTAAATGCTAGGTGATTCAGTTGAACTCTCCTCCGACATTAAGGACAATGCAAACATGGAATTCCTGAATTATCAAGTATTTCTGATTTAAAATGTTTAACATTTCAGAGTTATTCAGTTCATTGTAACGTGGTATGAATCCAATGAACCACGGACACTAAGTAATTTGGGAAATGTCTTTGCTGGGATAATACATAGACGAAAGCTGTATTTTGGTACTTGTAACATAGTGAACCAATACCAATGTTAAATACTTGGTGAGAATGCAATAGTACACTCAGTGGCCATTTTATTACCTCCTATATCTAATACATGTGGGCACGTAACCAAGTGGTTAAGGCATTGGACTAGCAACCTGAAGGTTGTGAGTTCAAGCCCCAGCCGAGGCAATGTGTTGTGTCCTTGAGCAAGGCACTTAATCACACATTGCTCTGCGACGACACTGGTGCCAAGCTGTATGGGTCCTAATGCCCTTCCCTTGGACAACATTGGTGGCATTGAGAGGGGAGACTTGCAGCATGGGCAACTGCTGGTCTTCCATACAACCTTGCCCAGGCCTGCGCCCTGGAGAGTGAAGACTTTCCAGGCGCAGATCCATGGTCTCGCAAGACTAACGGATGCCTTTATTATTTATCGTATCTAATAACTCTAGGCACTAAGGGTTCAGATGACAATATCTAATAAAATGGCCACTGAGTGTAGGTTTGTGATTTCTGCTGCTGTAGCCCATCCACTTCAATGTGTGATGCCTTGTCCAGTCAGAGATGCCCTTCAGCACACCACTGTTGTCAAGCATGGTTATTCAAGTTACTGTCACCCTCCTGTTTGCTCGAACCAAATCTGGCCATTCTCCTCTGACCACTTTCATTAAGAAGGTGTTTTTACCCAGAGAACTGCTGCTCACTGGATGGTTTTTTTCATTTCTCATACCATTCTCTGTTAACTCTAGAGACTATTATGTGTGAAAATGCCAAGAGATCAGCATTTTCTGAGATTCTCAAACCTCCCCATCTGGCACCAGCAATCATTCCATGGTCAAAGTCACTTTGATCGCAAACACAAAAAGCTGGAAGAACTCATCAGGTCAGGCAGCATCTATGGGAATAAATAGATAATCGCTGTTTCAAGCTGAGACCCTTCTTCAGGATATTAGATGTTCCCTTTTCTGCTGAGCTCCTCTGGCACGTTGGACGTGTTGCTTTGGATTTCTAGCATCTGCAGACTTTTGCGTGTTTATGCTTTCTTCCCCATTCTGGTGTTGGGTCTGAAAACAACTGAACTTCTTGACCATATCTGCATGTTCTTCTGCATTGGGTTGCTGCCACATGATTGGCTGATTAGATATTTGTGTTAACGAGCAGGTGTGCAGGTGTACCTATTAAAGTATCCACTGATTGAAGAGCAGGAATCTGGTCATTTGTTTTGTCAAAGTGAGTGCACGTTCAGAGGTTTTTAAAGTGTGCTTGTGTATGAGCACTCACCTCTGCTATCCTAATCTGTTTTCCAGGTCACTCTTGGCTTCCTATATGTTGCAAGAGAAGTTAAACTTGTTGGGCAAACTTGGATGTTTACTAAGTTGTGCAGGGTCAATTATAATCCTCATTCATGCTCCAAAAACAGACAATATAACATCAAGGGTGCAACTTGAAGAAAAACTTCTAGATCCAGGTAAAATTGAATGTGTGTTCCAATTTGTGAATTGCATTGCCCAACATCTCGGGGCGCTATGTTGTATTAAAGGTGCTATAAACATGAAGATAAAAGAAAATGTTATTATTAATACAGATTAGAAACAGTGGATGTGTAAAAAATCTAACACTGGCCTTTGATGTGCTTCATTCAGTAACCACCAATGCCTGATAACACTGTGAACTGTAATCTACTGCTGCTGGTTAGACCATAAGACATAGGTCAGAATTAGGCCACTTGGCCCATCGAGTCTGCTCTACCATTCCATCATGGCTGATTTATTATCCCTCTCAATCCCATTCTCCTGCTTTCTCTCTGTAAACCTTTGAAGCCCTTACTAATCAAGAACCTATCAACCTCTGCTTTAAATGTATCCTATGACTTGGCCTCCACAGCCAACTGTGGCAATTAATTCTACGGTTTCACTTCCTTCTGTCTCAAGAAATCCCTCCTTATCTGTTCTAAATAGATGTCCTTCTGTTCTGAGGCTGTGTCTTCTGGTCCTAGACTCACCAGCTATAGAAAACATCTTCCCCACATCCACTCTATCCAGGGCTTTCAATATTTGATAGGTTTCAGTGAGAAACCCCCACCCCCATTCTTCTAAACTCTAGCAAGTACAGGCCCAGAGACATCAAATGCTCCTCTTGTTAGTTCAGCTTGGACTTTACCTTGAAATCATATACCATTAACTCTAAAAGCTTATCATCAAATGACTCGGGGGTTTTCTGGAATCCCAGTATACCGCGTGATAAACAGAAATGCTGGAGGAACTCAGCAGCTGAGGGAACAGCTATAGGGGTAAACAGTAAATGTTCAGGGCCAAGACACGTCATCGGAACTCAATGATCTGGTGCTGAGGAAGGGGCTCAGCCCGAAATGACGGAAGGTTTACTTCCCCCATAGATGCCGCCTGGCCTGCTGTGTTCCTCCAGCATTTTGTGTCTACTGCTCAAGATTTCCAGCATCTGCAGAATCTCTTGTGTCTATTCCATGTGATAAGCATCTTTCATGATTCATTTAACTAACATGCCCGTGATAGTCAAGAATATTGCCTGTTCAGAGCTTTTCCCCGGTGTATACAAATCTGCTGTTGCTTGCCAGATTGTAATTATACAACTCATCTTTCATCTATCTCTGATTCATTCAGTTATTACCTGACAGTGATTTGATGTTGAGTTTGTGTTTGTCATCCTTTTAAAGTATCACCATGTCATCCCACTTTCAATTTCCTGAGATATGACCAGTGATCGTGACTGTGAGGCAGCAAACCTAACTGTTACACCACTGTTTGGTGTGCAAACTAATGGAGAGGATCCTTAGGGGCAGGATTTACAAGCATTCCGAGAAGGATAATCTTGTAAGGGATAGATTGCATGGTTTAGTGAGGGGCCGGGTCATGACTCACGAGCCTAATTGAGTTTTTGAGTTGGTGACTAAACAAATTGATGACGACAGAGCAGTGGATATGGCGTTCATGGATTTTAGGCGTTTTACAAGGTTCTCCATGGGAGGCCCATCCAGAAAGTCACGAGGCGTAGGATCCTTGGAAACTTGGCTGCTTGGATTCAGAATTGGTTTTGCCAGTTGGTAGTAGATGGAGTGTATTCTGTCCAGAGGTCAATGACCAGTGGTGTTCTGCAGGAATCTGTACTGAGACACCTACTTTTTGTGATTTTTTTTTTATAATGACTTGTATGAGGAAGAGTGGGCTAATAGGTTTGCAGAAAGCATGAAGGTTTGTATATAGTGTAAAAGATTATCCCAGGTTACAACAGGATATAGTCGGGATACAGAGCTGGGCAGAGAAGTGGCAGATGGAGTTTAGTCCAGAACAGGGTGAAATGATTCACTTTGGAAGGTCGAACTTCAAGGTAGAGTACAAGGTTACTGGCAGGATTCTCAGCAGTGCTGTTGGACAGAGTGATCTTGGGGTCCAAGTCCACAGGTTCCTCAAAGTTGCCATGCAAGTTGATGTGGTGCTTGAGAAGGCAGATGATGCTCAAGAGCTATGAGGTACTGTAATGTTGAAGCCCTGTAACTAGTTGGACCACAGTTCGAGTATTGTGTTCAGTTTTGGTCATTTTGTTATAGGAAGAATGTGAAAACTTTAGAGAGAGTTTTTCAGAGATTTTCCAGAATGCTGCCCGGATTAGAGAGCACATCTTATGAGGAAAGGTTGAGTCAATTAGGGTTTTTCCCCTTTGGAGCAAAGGAGGATGAGAGGTGACTTGATAGAGGTGAGTAAGAGACTTAGACAGCCAGTGCCTTTTCCCCCAGGCAGCAATGGCCAATACCAGAGGGCATGCATTTTAGATGAGTGGAGGAAAGTTTAGAGGAGATGTCAGGTCTAGGTCTTTTTACACAGTGGGTGGTGTCTGGAACGCACTGCCAGTAGGTGTAGAGGCTGTTACAATAGGCACATTTAAGAGACTCATAGATAGGCACATGGATGTTAGAAAAATGGAGAGCTATGGACTGTGTAGGAGGGAAAGGTTAGATTGATCATTGAGTAGGTTGGCACAACATACTGTGCTGTGCTGTACTGTTCTATGTTCTATTTTCCATTTGGTGCTTGTGGATTTTATTTATTTTGATTACTGCCTAGTGAGAATGATCCAGTGTCGTCCAGCAAAAGAGAGAAACCCAGACCTGAATAACCTTAAATACTTGCTGCTATAATGTGTGATTCAAAGTAACTGATTCATCGAAGCCCCAACATCAGTCAAAGAATCAGAGATGAAAATAAAATTGTAGATCTATAGAGCACCAATCCCAGCACTTGCTCCCCTTTACCTGTGGCGGATGTGGTAATCCAATTTTAAAGACTATAGCAATGTTTACTGTGATACCCACTAAATGTTTGTCTTGGGGGCTTGAGTGAAGAGAAATAAGGTTGTTTTTGAATCGTATCGGATCTGTTGCGAGAATGCAGCAAGTGCGCGTGCGGCCAGTTGATCGCGCAGTGAATCGGTTGGGCCTCCTATGTGCGGAAAACACTCTCTTTTGGGCACAGGCTTTTGAGTGTGCATGGTTTTTTTTCGTCTTAGCAGGCCCGGTTCATGGCCCACTAGCTGTAAGTTGCCCAGTGTGTACTGTTATTAACATTAATTCAGTAAAAACTTTTAATTATACTACTCCATTGTCGTTTTTGTTCCGCGCATACGTAGCAGTTTTTTTAAAAACTTGGACAATTCTCAAATTGTTTTTCTTTCTTTTCAGTGTTTCTTGGATATGTATGTGTTGTTCTGGCGATTCTCGTCTTGCTGATCTTCTGGATTGCACCTTCCCATGGCTCTACCAACATTGTTGTCTATATTGGCATTTGTTCATTACTGGGCACCTTCACCGTACCCAGCAGTAAAGGCATTGGCTTAGCTGCTCAAGATGCATTTCACAAAAACCTGTTAAATAAAAGAGCCCTGAGCCTTTTTGTTATTCTGCTGGTAACACTGGGTTGCAGTATTTTTCTTCAGTTTATCTACATTAATAAGGCATTGCAGTACTTTGATTCCTCTATATTTGGTGCTGTATACTATGTGTTTTTTACTGTTTTAGTCATATTAGCATCTGGAATCCTCTTTCAAGAATGGAGTGACATTAGCTTTGTAGACTTCCTTGGAATACTGTGTGGATTTACTACAGTTTCAGTTGGGATCATACTTCTGCAGATGTTCAAGGAGTTCAACATTTCAGTCACTGACTTAAGGAAAGTCTCATCAAAGAAACACTGAAAAACCAAAGAATTTACAGACGACTTCACAGCTGTAGTTCAGTTTCTGGCCGGATATATATCAGGACAGCAGTGAACATTGTCAGATATTTGGAACACAATAATGAAAGTTGCAGAGGATTTAACATATTGTTTCACGAACTTGGTGTGATTAATGTGAACCAGTTTCCATTACCAATGCATGGGTTGCTTCACACTGTCCTTCAGTTGCTTCCCCTCCCCCATATCGATACACATTAATTTAATAAGTAAACACTACTGAGTAGAGGCTTGTGTCCCGTTATCTTTTTTTTCGCAGGAGTTTAACACTGGATTGTTGCCTGGTCTCTATTGTTCCAAATGTTGGCAAGTAAACAAAATGTTGGACAACAATTATAAAATGCTAAACTGCAATTCCCATTTGTGTTGGTATTTCATGAACTTCAGTTTGCCTTTATGTTAGACATGTTACTTTGAAGAGGGCAATCTTGTCATGTGATGCCTTGTAACTAATTTTCTTCATTCCCTTTATCTGTGACCTTTGTGAATGCTGCATTGTTGCTTTACTGAATACCGAACTCAGGGAGGACATGAATAGGTTTGCAAACAGCAGTTTGTACAAGTGTGAATTAATAGTTTTATCCCTGGAACGTGTGTTTATCGGTGATGAACGTTAATGTGAATGTACAACAGTATTGCAGCTGATTTGAAATTCCTTGCATCTTTATGGAAGTTGGAAGAATTTTAAGGGCAAAAATGCACTTCAATCTATAGACTTTTAAAAGGGATTTGTGGAACTTTCAAAATTATGAAATGCACAACTTCCAACACAAATGAGGATAAGGTGCAGATGATTGAAGTGTTTTGAGAAACAGGATTATTGTTGCTGATGCTCTACCTGAGACCGTGGTAACTTTGGAATTCATCTTCCTGTATTTTCAGTTCCCATCTGTTTGTGTTTCTGTACTGTTTTTCACATGTGAGTGTGTCATCAAGGTTAGTGCGGGTTCAGAAATGGATCCTGAATGAAATTTTAGCAATTGCATTAACTCCATCCACTTCTCCTGCTGAGCTGTCTTGTGACACGGTCACTGCACTGATTCTCTCTGACTTGACTCGGGCTACTTATGGTACTGAATATCTGTCATATTGATCACTGTCTCCAATTCAATAATATGGTGATGCTTTATTGATCAATATTTTTATGTTAGGATAAATACAAATGTGGTAGCATAGTGGTCAGCACAACACTTTACATTACAGGCAGCCCAGGTTCAATTCCCGCCGTTGCCTGCAAGGAGTTTGTATGTTCTCCCCGTGACTGTGTAGGTTTCCTCTGAGTGCTCCAGTTTCCTCCCACAGTCCAAAGGCAAACCAGTTGATAGGTTAATTGGTCATTGTAAATTGTCCCGTGATTAGGCTAAGGTTAAATTGTGGGTTGCTGAAAGCGCAGATCGAAAAGCCTATTCTGCACCGTATCTCAACAAATAAATAGTTTGATAATAATTGGGAGCAGAGCACTTAACGGTAGCACACACAAAATGCTGGAGGAGCTCAGCAGGTCTGGCAGTTTTCTTCAGCATTTTTCAGCCTTAACCCCAACAATAACATTGAAAAATTGATCAATAATTAAAACATTCTCAAATAATGGATTGACCTCCTAATAATTATTTATTCTCAAAAGCTGTCTACACACTGGATGTATTGGGCTTGTGATTAAACTAAAGATAATATTTAACCTACTAAGAGCTGCATACTGGTATCTCAGGTTTTGTGATTAGGAAAATTTTCTACATTTAAAAATTTATGTGAAAGATACTAGTAATTTATTAAATTGATGTAATTCCAATTTTAACTGTTTGACATTGAGGTTGTTTTTGTGCAAAGATCTCTGAATAGATGTGAAAATAATCAATGCTTTACCTACTATGTGCCTGTGAAATATTTTGTGGCAGAAAATGTGTATTTTTAATTCCTTTTAAATTTTTGTCTTGATAGGAATAATGTATAGCTGTAATAAAGAGTAATATTCATATCATGTAATTTGGGACTTCTTTAGTTCTGGAATTGATTAAAGGGGTGAAAGTTATAAAGTAAATTGATTTTTGATATTTTGTGGCTTCCTTAAGCCTGCACATTAAGCTATTTTTGGGATTGTTGAACATCTAAATAAATAGAACAACAGATGATTAAATTACAGATCTTTTACAATAACATTTATAGCTATGTAACAGTAAATGGAGATTGAACCTAAAATATCTATGCCAATTCAGACTTGATGAAGTAATTTAAGTTAATTCTCTTTAGTCAATTAACAATTCTTTAATTTTAAAGTTTTTATTTGTATTTGCTTTTGTATTTTAAAGTTTTAATAATTTTGATTTTCTTTAAATGGTTTTTGAATGTCAGAGACATTTTGATAGACATTTTAGCTAGTTGAACAGTTGGCTTAGTGGCTGTCAAAGTATATACTTTTTTGCTTCACGGGGAGATTTTCTGGTCTTTTGTATGACAGTATTTACACAAGCAAGGGCTTTTTCATAATTGGCACTATAGGAATCTGAAAGTAAGTTTGGATTTGTACTGTGGGTCCACAACATTAAATTTTGGGCCAATAATTTTTAAATAAAATGTTTTTATAGGGTAACTGATTCCTTTGCATGGGGATCAGGGGCTATTAGTTGTCAAATGGCTAAAAAAAAAACCCTGACATTTATTTAAGGAGAAATGTTAAGAATATCAAATACTTTGTTACAGTGAACGCTGGAGGGCAACACAGAAGTTTTAACACCCATTTTTCCCTCGTTGTCCAGCAGAGGTCAGCTGTGAGGTAGAAGTTGTGTCTCAATGCATAGTGAAGTATTTTCTCTGCAATGTAATGACTGCCAAATAGAAGCAAACCTAGTAGCCATTTTGTACAGCACAAACAGCCAATCCTTGATTTTTGGATAACTGTATTACTTTGGATGTGATTGAGGTTGGTAAGGGTGGTTGTGTTACCATTCCTCTTCCCAGAGCCTGACATTCACCCCCACCCCCTGTTAGGTACTTTTTATACACTGGTTTAAATTCTATTTCCTAATTATTAACAGCAAATTCCCAATACTTGTACCGTATATGGTAAATAAAGTTGAACCTTGATCCTACACTGTAATCTGCCTTCACTACTGCCACCAACAGGTCATTTCAGAACTGAGACCATCTACTCAATGAAGATGTCCTCTTTCTCAATGTTGTAACCATATGGGGAAAAGAAAAAACATTAATGTCACTTTTTTTGCCATTCATCTTCATTCTCTGTACCTTGATTTTTGGCTTCATCCGTCAAATGGAATGGTTTCTGTTTCTTTGACATATACCCCTGATTTTAAATTCACTCAGTGGCCACTTTATTAGGTACCTCCTGTATGGCTGTGGTCTTCAGCGGCTGTAGTGCATCGACTTCAAAGCTCAACATATGCATTCAGAGATGCTCTTCTGCATGCCACTGCATGTAACACACGGTTATCAAAGGTACTGTCACCATTCTGTCAGCTTGAACTGGCTTGGTCATTCTCCTCTGACCTTTCACATTAGCAAGGCACTTTAGCCTTTAAAAGAGCCACTCACTGGATGTTTTTTGTTTTTCACGCCATTCTCTGTAAACTGCAGAGACTATTTGTGCATGAAAATCCTGGGAGATCAGTTTCTGAGATACTCAAACCGTGCTAGTCAAAGTGACTCAGATGACATTTCTTCACCACTCTGATGTTTGGTCTGAACAAAAACTAAACCTCTTGACCAAGTCTGCATGCTTTTATGCATGGAGTTGCTGCCACATGATTGGCTGATTAGATATTTGCATTAATGAACAGGTGTACCTAATAAAGTGGCCATTGAGTGTATATGTGCTGTGTGTGACTATATATACTGTGTTTTGCAACTTGGCCCCAGAGGAATGATATTTCATTTAGCTATATACATGTATATGCTTGAATGATACTGAACTTGACTTTCAGTATGAATGGGCTGTCATTACCAGCTTCAGTCTAGTCACATTTTATGGAGAATGACAGCTGATGCATCTCTTGACTGGAGTTTCCTCCTGCAGATGCACCAGTGGAGAGTATCCTGACTGGTTGCATCACAGCCTGGTATGGAAACACCAATGCCCAGGAATGGAAAAACCCACAGAAGGTAACGGATACAACCCAATTCATAAGACATAGGAGCAGAATTAGGCCATTCAGCTCATTGAGTCTGCTCCACCATTCCATCATGGCTGATCATCTTCTCGCCATGTCCTTTGATGTCCTGACCGATCAGGAAACCGTGTGTGTGTATGTATGTATATGTGTGTATATATATATATATATATTATAGACACACACACACACACATATGGACTTGGCCTCCACTGCAGTCTGTGGTACGGCATTCCACAGATTCACTTCTCTCTGGCTAAAAAAAAAATTCTCCTCACCTCTGTTCTAAAAGGTCACTCCTGAATTTTGAGGCTGTGTCCCCTAGTTCTGGATACCCCCACCATAGGAAACATCCTCTCCACATCCACCCTATCTAGTCCTTTCAGCATTTGGTAGGTTTCAATGTGATTTTTTTCCCCCATGCATTCTTCTGAATTCCATTGAGTACAGGCCCAAAGCTGCCAAAAGCTCCTCATATGTAAACCCCTTCATTCCCAGAATCATCCTCATGAACATCCTCTGGACTCTCTCCAAAGCCAACATATCCTTTCTGAGATAAACTGTTGACGATAGTCTAAGTGCAGCCTGACTAGTGTCTTACACAGGCTCAGCATTACCTCCTTTCTTTTATATTCTATTCCCCTTGAAATAAATGCCAACATTGCGTTTGCCTTCTTTACCACAGACTTGACCTGTAAATTAACCTTCTGGGAGTCTTGCACAAGGACTTCCAAGTCCCTCTGCAACTCTGATGTCTGAATTTTCTCCCCATTTAGATAATAATCCACACTATTGTTCCTTTTACCAAAACGCATTATCATACATTTCCCAACACGGTATGCCATCTGCCACTCTTTTGCCCATTCTTCCAATTTGTCTAAGTCCTGCTTCCTCAGCACTACCTACCCCTCCAACTATCTTTGTATCATCTGCAAACTTTGCCACAAAGCCATCAATTCCATTATCCAAATCACTGACAAACAATGTGAAAAGTAGTGGTCCCAATACTGACCCCTGAGGAACACCACTGGTCACTGGCACCCAATCAGAAAATGCCTCTTTTATTTCCACTCACTGCCTCCTACCTGTCAGCCATTCCTCTATCCATGCCAGTATCTTTCCTTCACAGGTAAAGCTCTCCCCACCAATGAAGCACACTGCAACAAGAAAGCAGCATCCATCATCACGTACCTCCACCATCCAGGCCATGCTCTCTCCTTGCTGCTGCCATTAGGAAGGAGCTATAGGAGCCTCAGGTCCCATGCCACCAGGTTCAGGAAGAGTTATTACCCTTCAACCATCAGGATCCTGAAATAGTGTGGATAACTTCACTCACCTCAATTCTAAAGTGATTCCACAACCTATCAAGCACTCTCCAACTCATGTTATCAGTATTAATTATTTATTTATTTTTGTCTTTTTGTATTTGCAGTTTGTCTTCTTTTGCACATTGTTTGGTTGTCAGTCTTTGTAGTCTATCATTGATTATTTATATTCTTTGTTCTACTGTGAATACCTGCAATAAAATGAATCTGAGTAGTATATAGTGAATACATACTTTACTGTGGACATTTAAAACTATGATTACTTTGTATTACAACTTTTTTGATCTAATTGTGTCCTTACTTGTAAAAACCATGTATGGTTTGTGTTTGTTTTTTCTTGTAAACACAGATTATATGATACTATGTGCCTGTGATACTACTGCAAGTAAATTTTTCATTGCTCGTGTAATTTTTTTTCTACTGTGAATGCCTGCAGGAAAATAAATCTGATACTCTTGATGTGGCCTCCTCTACATTGGTGCAACCTGACATAAATTGGGGGACTGTGTTTCGGGCCGAGACCCTTCATCAGGCCTGTTGAGTTCCTGTGGCATATTTTTGTGTGTTGCTTTGGATTTCCAGCATCCGAAGATTTTCTCGTATTTGTGATTTTTAATTCCTATCCCCATTCCCATTCCAACATGTCAGTCAATGGCCTCCTCTTTTGCCATGATGAGTCTGCTCTCAGCTGGCGAAGCAACGGCTCAGATTCTGTCTAAGTAGCCTGCAACCTGGTGGCGTGAACATTGATTTCTCCTTCAGGTAATTTTTTTTTCTTATCTCCTTCCCCTTCCCTCCTCTTCTATTCCCCACTCTGGCCTCTTACCTCTTCTCCCCACCTCCCTATCACCTGCCATAGTACACCTCCTCCTTCCATTTCTCCTATGGTCCACTTCTCTTCCCATCAGCTTCCTTCCTCTCCAGCCTTTTACCTTCCCCACCACCTGGCTTCACCTATCACCTAGCTTGTCCTCCTTCCCCTCCCTCCCCCAACTTCTTTTATTCCAGCATCTTCACTCTTCCTTTTCAATCCTGAAGAAGGGCCTTGGCCTGAAATATTGACTGTTTATTCACTTCCATAGATGCTGCCTGACCTGCTGAGTTCTTCCAACATTTTGTGTGTGTTACTCTGGACTTAAAGCAGCTGCAGAATCTCTTTGTGTTTCTTTAAAAAAATGAACCTGCAGTGACATATAGGTACTTTGTTAATAAATATACTTTGAACTTTCAAATACTAAATAACCAACTATTCCTAAACTGAACCAAAATAAAAACATGAAAATTGTTGTGTTCTCGTGCAGTGTGTTGAAACTCTGCCTAAACACCAAGTTAAACCAGAGCCAATGAAGACAGAGTCGTAGTAATGTTAACCATTTACTGTTCACTCTTCCACATTAACATCATATGGTAAAAAGGCGATGCTTCTATAATGTTTCTTTGTGGGTAGAAACGGAGCTCTTCACAATCATGCTGCACGCATGGCACCCACCTTTACACCTTCCCGAACCAGAGGTTACACAAAAGATGCGGCGAAACAAGGTGATGTCATCAAATGCAGCAATATACCATAGACAATGAATTTACCTTTGTTAGACTGTAACATAATTACCAACCTTTAACTAGAAAATAGTTACAAACAAATCATTTAAAGCATAGACCCAACAAAGTCAAATAAATGCCTTAAGGGCAACACAAAAACTATATATCCTTAAGTATCCTGTAGTAGGTCACCTACTGAGAATCGGATGAGAGCTTGTGTATCAGGCAAACACAGATTCAGACTGTTTCATAAGAACTTATGAATCAGGTTAGAAATCTACGCAGTGTACCGGTTAGCATAACACTTTACTACACTACAATCAGGATTCAATACCAGCTGCTGTCTGTATACTCTCCCAGTGACCGTGTGGATTTCCTCTGGGTGCTCTGGTTTCCTCCCGCACTCCAAAGACATGCAGGTTAGCGTTGGTAAGTTGTAGGTATGCCAAGTTGGCACCAGAAGGATGCAGACACTTGCAGGCTGCCCCCAGTACATCCCCGGACTGAGTTCATCATTGACACAGAATGATGCATTGAACTGTATGTTTTGCTGTACGTGTGCCAAATTAAGTTCATCTTTAGCCAGGGTGAAGGTGGCTAATCGATAGAGTATAATTATGAGAGGCATAGACAGGATAACTATCCCAGCATCTGTTTCCCATGGTAGGAGTACCTGAAATTAAATGGGGGTGTTTAAAGGGGATCTGAAGGGTGAGTTTTTTTTTCCACACAAAGTACAGCTGGTTTCTGAAGTGAGCTGCCAGAAAGGGTTCAACACAGTAGTGTAGCGGTTAGCACAACACAATTACAGCTTGGGTTATTTGAGGTCAGTTCAATTCCGATGCCGTCTGTAAGAACTTTGAATGTCCTTCCCAAGAGCTATGTGAGTTTCCTCTAGGTGCTCCAGCTTCCTCTCACAGTCCATCGGTTAGCAGGTTAATTGGTCATTGTAAATTGTCCCATGATTAGGCTAGGGATGAAAAGGTGGGTTGCTGGGAGATGTAGCTCATGGGCCACACTATATCCCTACATAAAATCAATAAATAAACAAACAGATAAAGCGGTGGAGGCAGGAACAATGATAATACTGAAGAGGCAGCTGCACAGGTACTTGAATGAGCAAGACAAAGAGGGAGACCAGAAGGCTGCAGATGCTGGAATCAGTTGTCATTTCAGAGGATCTGTTCTGGGCCCAGCATTTAAGTGCAAATACAAAGAGCACACAGCAGCAGTTCTGCTTCCTTATAAGTTTGCAAAGATTTGGCATGTCATCTTAAACTTTGATAAACTTCTACAGAAGTGTGGTGGAGAGTATGTTGACTGGTTGCATCATGGCCTAGTATGGATATACCAATGCCCTGAACGGAAAAGTCTATATGAAAAAAGGTGGATACAGCACAGTCAGCCCTCAGGGCAAAACGACTGGGTCCTTTCAGCACCCTACATTTATATTCTACTGGAGACATCCAGTGAAAAGGTTGTAATGCAGCTTAAGCGGGCCAATCCCTAGCCAGTTGGTAAGGAAGCTGCAAGGCATCAGACCACAAGACCCTACAGAGGGTAGTAAAAACTGCGAGAGGGTCACTAGGGTCTCCCTCTCCCTTTAGTATATTACCAAAGAGTTGCAAAGTAATTATTGTGAAATTGTAAAATCCACAGGAAACTATTGTAACTCTCGGTTATTCTATTATTGTCACTTAAGCATTTCTTTTCACTACTTCAGATTACACTGAACTTTGTACCATTTTGTTACTTTGTAGTCACTGTATTTATTGTTCTGTTTATTATCAACATAGACATACTTCACTAATCCCGAGGGAAATTATGTACCATAATTTACCCTGTGAGCTGCATGTGAACAAGACATTTCATTGTACTCGGGTGTGAATGACCACAAGCTAATATAATCTAATCTGAAAAAGCCAGGGAGAGACAATATACACGCCAAGCGTGTGGCAGCAACTCAATACGTAAAAACATGCTGACATAAGACCAAGGAGCAAAATTAGGCCATTTGGCCCATCAAGTCTTCTCCATCATTCAATCATAGCTGATCCTTTTTCCCCCTCTTCAGTGCCACTCCCCAGCCTTCTCCCCATAATCTTTGATGCTGTGTCCAATCAAGAGCCTATCGAGCTCTGCCTTAAATACACTCAATGACCTGGCCTCTATAGCTGCCTGTGGTAACAAATTCCACAAATTCACCACCCTCTGGCTAAAGAAATTTCTCCACATCTCTGTTTTAAATGATGTCTCTCTATCCTGAGGCTGTGCCCTCTTGTCCTAGACTCCCCCACCATGGGAAACATCCTTTCCATATCTATTCTGTTGAGGCCTTTCAGCACTCGAACAGTTTCAATGAGATCCACCCATTGAATTCCAGTGAGAACAGATCCAGATCCATCGTGTAATAACCCTTTCATTCGCAGAATCATCCTTGTGAACTTCCTCTGAACCCTCTCCAATGCCAACACATCTTTTTTTAGATGAGGCGCCCAAAACTATTCACAATACTCAAGGTGAGGCCTCAGCAGTGCCTTATAAAGCCTCAGTATTAAATCCCTGCTCTTGTATTCTAGACCTTTTGAAATGAATGCTAACATTGTATTTGCCTTCCTCACCATTGACTCAGCCAGCAAGTTAACCTTTAGGGTGTTCTGCACAAAGACTCCCAAGTTCCTTTGCCTCTCAGAGTTTTGGACTTTCTCCCCATTTAGAAAATAGTCTGCACATTTATTTCTATTACCAAAGTTCATAACCATACATTTTCCAACACTGTATTTCATTTGCCACTCTCTTGCCCATTCTCCTAATCTGTCCAAATCCTTCTGCAGCCTACTGTTTCCTCAACACTACCTGCCACTCCACCAATCTTCGTATCATCTGCAAACTTGGCAACAGAGTTATCTATTCCATCAATTAAATAATTTCTCCCTCTCAAATTTCAAGTTGAGCTCATTCATACTGTGATCACTGCCTCCTAAGGGTTCTTTTACCTTAAGCTCCCTAATCACCCCCAGTTCATTACATAACATCCAATCTAGTATAGCTGATCCCCTAGTAGGCTCAATGACAAACTGCTCTAAGAAGCCATCTCATAGGCATTCAACAAACTCACTCTCTTGAGACCCATCACCAACCTGATTTTCCCAATCAACATGCATTTTGGAATCACCCATGACTATCATAACATTGCCCTTTTGACACACATTTTCTATTTCCTGTTGTAATCTGTGGACCATGTCTCAGCTATTCTTGGGAGGCCTGTACAAAAATGACATCAGGGTCCTTTTACCCTTGCAATTTTTTAACTTAACCACAAGGATTCAACATCTTCCGATCCTATGTCACATCTTTCTACTGATTTGATGCCATTCTTTACCAGCAGAGCCACACCACCCCCTCTGCCTACCTTCCTAACCCTTGGATATTCAGCTCCCATCTACAGCTATCCTTCAACCACAACATCATACCTGTAATCTGTAAAAGTGCAACAAGACCATCCACCTTATTTCTTAAACTCCATGCATTGAGATATAACACTTTGAGTACTGTATTTGCTCCATTGTTGATCCTACATTCCAAGTGCACTGATACTCACCATGCTGGCTGCAATTTTGTCCTGTCATCTGCCTGCACATTCTGACAGTTTGATTGCATGCTATCTTTGCTTTTTTACCACCTATCCTATCTGAGCCCATTTACTCTGGTTCCCACACCTCTGCCAAATTAGTTTAAACCCTCCCAACAGCTCTGACAAACCTGCCCACAAGAATATTGGTCCCCCTCAGGTTCAGGTGCAACCCATTCCTTTTGCACATTCCTTTTTCTCCCCCAGAAGAGATCTCAGTGATCCAAGAACCTGAAGCCCTGCCCCATGCACCAGCTTCTAAGCCATGCATTAATCTGCCATATCAAACTGTTTCTACCCTCACTGGTGTGTGGCACAGGCAGCAGTCCAGAAATCACTAATGAAAGACATGGTCAAGAGGTTCAGTTGGTGTTCAGATCAAACAACAGAATGAAGAAGAAATGTGATCTCAGTGACTTTGGCCGTGGAATGATTGTTGATGCTAAACAGGGTGGTTTGAAACTGCTCTTCTCCTCTGATTTTCATACACAACAGTCTCAAGTTTACAGAGAATGGTACAGAAAACATCCAGTGAGTGACAGTTCTGTGGGTGTAAACACCTGGCAATGACAGAGGTCAGAGAAGAATGGCCAGACTGCTTCAAGCGGACAGGAAGGCGACAGGAACTCAAATAATCCATCTTTTGGTAAGATTTTGGTGCATTTGGTCACAGCGGCTTCAACGATGTCATCCAAAGGTGTTATTGTCACTTTTAAAGGTATTTTTTTACAATCACAAGACCCTGCTGGCCATTAAGAACTTATAGTACTCGGGTCTGTCCAATCAAGAGAGTTGATCGTGGCCGGGGAAACTGAAGGAGCTGGACAGTGCGGATTGTGCTGCCTCCAGCGTCACAGAGGCATCAGTGCGCAAAGGACCTGTGCAGCCTAACAGCAAGTGGTTGTTTCTGTTGCTTTTCTCGTGATCGCAAGACCCTGTTGGACACGGCTAATGTGGAACGCTGAAAATCAGATTCACTGATTTATTGGTGGATGACAGGGGCAGCGGCGGTGGAGGTGCGCAGCCTCGGTCGTAGCGAGGTCCAGGCATCAAGCGGTGGTGTCACCCGTTTACAGCCACCCAGGAAAGAGGAGGGGGTGTGGCACAGCGTCCAAACTGCAGTCAGTGCTGCCCCCGGTGTTCACTCAGCAGAATACAAGCCATATTGTGTTCAACTGCAGATTTCTGCAACATTCATGGACTCTAGGGTTTTTTTTATGTGTGACCGTATTTTACTGTTATCTTATATGGTCTTGCTTCATTTATAAATGCTATATATGCTTTGCGCTGTGTGTGACTGTTGGTACTGTATTTTGCACCTTGGCCCCAGGGTGTAGGGGGCTCTGGAGAGAGGTAGTACCTTTAATGTCTGGCAGCTGCACTCTACCTAGTTGGGTGGATGGGCATCACTAGTCCTCATCACAGTTTGACGATAAAGGGGAAGCCTTTTAGGACCGAGATTAGGAAAAACTTCTTCACACAGAGAGTGGTGAATCTGTGGAATTCTCTGCCACAGGAAACAGTTGAGGTCAGTTCATTGGCTATATTTAAGAGGGAGTTAGATATGGCCCTTGTGGCTACGGGGATCAGGGGGTATGGAGGGAAGACTGGGGCGGGGTTCTGAGTTGGATGATCAGCCATGATCATAATAAATGGCGGTGCAGGCTCGAAGGGCCGAATGGCCTACTCCTGCACCTATTTTCTATGTTTCTATGTTTCTATCTCCTAAATCTCTCTCATCCACCTCCAAATGGCATACCCCAGTACACCACTTCAGCTGGCGAGCTAAACGACCTGAGTGGGTGGTGTTAACACAGCACCACTGGGCAAAGGACCTCGTCGATGAAGTCATCGGCCAGGACGGATGAATTCCCCAAAGAACTACAATGGCCACATCTTCAAGGCCAGGGCGAGCCCCCGAGTTGCAGGACATCATCTGTGCTCTGGCCTGGAGAGGGATGGGCACCGCCAGGCCTCACAAGCCCAAGACACACGAAAGCGTCTACAATCTATAGGTGGGTTGCGGGATCTGAACTAAACCAAACCCGGAGTCACACTGTTTCGTTTGGCTGTAATCATCGGTCTTCACGTATGGTTGAATGACAATTAAACTTGACTTATGAACTACAACAGTGATGTGCAGAAGAGCATCTTTGAACACACAACAAGTTGAACCTTAAGTGGATGGCCTCAGCAGCAGAAGACCATGAACATACAGTCAGTGGCTGCTTTTATAGGTACAGGAGGTACCTGATGAAGAGGCCAATGAATATAGAGGTGAGAGTAGTGTGGAAATGGCAACTAAATTGGTGAAGCAGCACCAATGCAGTCATTGATACACTGGAGAAAGATTTAGGAGAGTGTCTCAAAAAGACCTGAAGCAAAGATTGCGCCTCGTATCCAATGGAGAGGTAGGCACGACTTGTTCAATGTAAGTTTCTATAGACCTCAGACCTCTGATCTGGCAAAAGTGACCAGTGGAGTTGAAGAAGATGGTCAATATGAGGACAAGTTCAGCACGAAAATGAATCCGGACAGATCCAATACTTCGACCTGCTCTTGAGAGGAACCTCAATGTTTCAAGAACTTTAATGATGTTAGGGAATTGATTTACTGTTTAACCCCAGACAACGTTCACTATCTAAGGGACAGTTTA
The DNA here is from genome assembly GCF_030028105.1 of Mobula birostris. Lineage (NCBI taxonomy): Eukaryota > Metazoa > Chordata > Chondrichthyes > Myliobatiformes > Myliobatidae > Mobula > Mobula birostris. Next base: position 21,060,815 of record NC_092376.1, on the reverse strand, counting down.
CCAATGATCAATTTCTCTCTCTCTCCTCTCTCCATCCCCTCCCCCTCTTTCTCTCTCCTCTCACTTTTTCTTCCTTCCTGTCCCACCATCTTCTCTCTCTCTCTCTCTCTCACACACACACAATGGCATGCAAAAGTTTGGGCACGCCTGGTCAAAATTTCTGTTACTGTGAATAGCTAAGCGAGTAAAAGATGACCTGATTTCCAAAAGGCATAAAGTTAAAGACGACACTTTTCTTTAATAGTTTAAGCCAGATTACTTTTTTATTTTCATCTTTTACAATTTCAAAATAACAAAAAAGGAAAAGGGCCCGAAGCAAAAGTTTGGGCACCCTGCATGGTCAGTACTTAGTAACACCCCCTTTGGCAAGTATCACAGCTTGTAAACGCTTTCCGTAGCCAGCTAAGAGTCTTTCAATTCTTATTTGGGGGATTTTCCCCCATTCTTCCTCACAGAAACCTTCTAGTTCTGTGAGATTCTTGGGCCATCTTGCATGCACTGCTTTTTTGAGGTCTATCCACAGATTCTCGATGATGTGTATGTCAGGGGACTGTGAGGGCCATGGCAAAACCTTCAGCTTGCGCCTCTTGAGGTAGTCCATTGTGGATTTTGAGGTGTGTTTAGGTTCATTATCCTGTTGTAGAAGTCATCCTCTTTTCATCTTTGGCTTTTTTACAGACGGTGTGATGTTTACTTCCAGAATTTGATGGTATTTAATTGAATTCATTCTTTCCTCTACGAGTAAATGTTCCCCGTGCCACTGGCTGCACCACAAGCCCAAAGCATGATTGATCCACCACCGTGCTTAACAGTTGGAGAGGGGTTCTTTTCATGAAATTCTACTCCCTTTTTTTTCTCCAAACATACCTTTGCCCATTGCGGCCAAAAAGTTCTATTTTAACTTCATCAGTCCACTGGACTTGTTTCCAAAATGCATCAGGCTTGTTTAGATGTTCCTTTGCAAACTTCTGATGTGAATTTTGTGGTGAGGATGCAGGAAAGGTTTTCTTCTGATGACTCTTCCATGAAGGTCATATTTGTGCAGGTGTCGCTGCACAAGTAGAACAGTGCACCACCACTCCAGAGTCTGCTAAATCTTCCTGAAGGTCTTTTGCAGTCAAACGGGGGTTTTGATTTGCCTTTCTAGCAATCCTAGGAGCAGTTCTCTCAGAAAGTTTTCTTGCTCTTCCAGACTTCAACTTGACCTCCACCGTTCCTGTTAACTGCCATTTCCTAATTACATTACAAACTGAGGAAACAGTTACCTGGAAATGCTTTGCTATCTTCTTATAGCCTTCTCCTGCTTTGTGGGCATCATTTATTTTAATTTTCAGAGTGCTAGGCAGCTGCTTAGAGGAGCCCATGGCTGTTGATTGTTGGGATAAGGTTTGAGGAGTCAGGGTATTCATAAAGCTTTGAAATTTGCATCATAGCCATAGCCCTAACAAGCTAATTAAGGTCTGAGATCTTGGTAAAAGTTATCTGAGTGCTCAAATCTCTTGGGGTGCACAAACTTTTGCATGGTGCTCCTTTCCTTTTTTTCACTCTAAAATTGTACAAAACAGGGAGCACCACAGAAGCATAGCATTTGGTGTGATGCTATTACCAATTGGGATGTCAGAGTTTGGATTCAATTTATTT